>NC_044987.1:37688506-37778917 GCF_008728515.1 Papio anubis | reverse complement strand
GGGGTTACGTATTGCTGGTGCATTTTAAATTTCCTTTCCTTTTTCTATTTTCCTTTGGTGACAGCTACCTTAAGTTACACTCCTTACAAGGGGAATTGTGTCAGAAAGTTCCACTTCTTTTTGACTAATTTCTTTTAAGACCAGATTGGGTCTTTTTTTTTTTTTTTTTTTTTATTCCTCTCTGGCTTATCAGAACTAATCAAATGTGTCATAACTTTGTCAGTGTGCTTGTTTAGAGTTCCGTTTATGAGCACACAACCCAAAGAGGTACTTTATCTTTCTTAAAACACATGGTTATCTCAAAAATGTTTAACCTTTGCATCTGGCAATGCTCTTCTGCTTCACCTTTGTCTTTAGTTGTTATCTTTGATCCTTCATAGGTGCATTTGTGGTACACGTATATTTCTGTATGTGTGTTTCTTTTCATCTTAAATTATTTAGTCTCTACTTCAAGCACATTAGTCATTATCATTACTAAATTAAATCAGCAGGAGGCCATTAGCTATGGCCAATCTTGTACTTTGCGTTTCTATGTAACAAGTTACAACCTCACTGAGTAGGTAAACAAACTGAAACCTAACTTAGAAGTATATTTTTTGTAACAAATAGTTGGTTTTCAGCAAATCCGTAACATCTGAACTCAGCCATTCAAAGGCAACCCAACTGATTAGACCATGCTCAAATAAAGCAAATGCCTTATCACACCATGTTCCAATAAGGCAGAAACCTAGCTGTAGCCAATCAGGTGATTTCTGTATTTAGCTTCTGTGTTGGTCTTATAAAAGCTAACTACTCGCATTGCTGGGTGGAGCTCTCTAAACCCCTTTTTGGTTCTGAGTTCTGCCCTATACGTGAATTGCCCTTTGCTTAAATAAGCTCTGTTTAATTAGTCTAAAGTTTTGTTTTTAGCATCATTTAAATATCTGACTTTATTAAAAACTATTTTAAAGACTTTTTCTATCTCCTGCCATAAAAATATGGTAAGTAGTTTGCTTTAAAAAGAACTGTAAATGAACATTCTGGTTTCCTCTCACTAAATTAATATGCACCTCAGCAATAACAGTTTGTAAACAAGTAAGACAGTAGGCTGAAGACAGAGTCAAATGACCTTGCCCTTAAAAATGCTGAGCTATGGAACTGGCTTTCTCTATGCTTTGTTTCTCCATATCGTAACATATGTAGAAGTAAAAGCACTGATTTAAAAACTAAATAGTGATAGACTCTGCTCTATTAGTTTAAATAAATGCAATTTACTTTTAGCATTATATTCAGAAAAATTCTTAAGCCTCAAAGTCTCCAATAACTTAATGTACTGAATTAGCTAACTATCCTAAGACACATCTGACAGACGTAATGCCTTATTTAAAGATAAGTTCCCCAAACCTGCTGTTAGAACCTACACACACATGGAAAACTGATAATCACTCATTGTTCACACAGTTTTACTCTTCAGGCAGTCCTTTGCTGTTGGTCAGCTTTAGGCCAGAGTCTAGCAGGAAACTGTATGGGGCACCAGGTTCACCATCTCTTAAGCTGCCATTATTCTCTTCTTTTCTGAAGGTTGTATTGAGTCAGGCTTCCCCTATGCCAAGACGGTAACATGAATACTTTTATTGTGCTGTTCTTCAGGCTTTTTCTGACTCAGCATTTCTCTCTGGCTTTGTTATGTACATAAGGATTCCAAGAAGGAAAGCTAATTGTGTGAGGGTCTTTTATAGTAGGTTAGTCAAAGGAGTAGTGCATACCTTAACACTGTCAACCACTGTCCTTTCAAAAAATGAAATAATACTGCAGCTTTGGGATTTGGGGGATTTCCATATCTATCTTGTAGAAAACTCTCCTTGCACACATTAATACTTGCCAGATATAATTATGGCTCCACCTCCACTTTGCAAATGCTCTCTTTTTATCCATTTCACCTGAGGTGGGATCAATTAGCAGTGTACGATGGGAATATCAAACACCAATCATAGATATTCACTATCTGAATAGTTATTGGGGATGTAAGCTGTAAACATAAATATACCGTCTTGAAGAAGTCCATGTCATATACCAATATTAATCTGAGCCACCATAACTCAGAACGGTAATGAAAGGTGAAGCCGGCTGAGCTTCTGGGTGGGGTGGGGGCCTGGAGAACTTTTCTGTCTAGCTAAAGGATTGTAAACACACCCATTAGCACTCTGTAAAAGCGGACCAATCAGCACTCTGTAAAATGGACCAATCAGGATGTGGGCGGGTCCAAATAAGGGAATAAAAGCTGGCCAAGGAAGCCAGCAGCGGCAACCTGCTCGGATCCCCTTTCGCAGTGTGGGAGTTTTGTTCTTTTGCTCTTCACAATAAGTATTGCTGCTGCTCACTCTCTGGGTCCGCAATACCTTTACGAGCTGTAACACTCACCAGGAGAGTCTGTGGCTTCACTCCTGAAGTCAGGGAGACCACGAACCCACCAGGAAGAACAAACAACTCCGGAGGCACCACCTTTAAGAGCTGTAACACTCACTGTGAAGGTATGCAGCTTCGCTCCTGAAGTCAGCAAGACCATGAAGCCACCGAAAGGAAGAAACTCCAGAAACACCATCTTTAAGAACTGTAACACTCACCGCGAGGGTCCGTGGGTTCATTCTTGAAGTCAGCGAGACAAAGAACCCACTGGAAGGAACCAATTCCAGACACAATAAGATGGCTGCCCATAGATACCTGGACTTTTGCTGCACAACCATACCAATTTCTGCAAGAAGCGAGTATTCCAGGTAGAACAGTCCCTCAGAAGCATGTGCCATTTGTTAACTGTGCTGCTGGGGCAGGATATGCGGGCTTAGTTATTTATTATTATTATTTTTAAAAGTATTTTTGGGAATAGAAGGCAGCTGTGTTTTTTTGAAGTGGTGTAAGGAGGACTGATTTTTACATGCCCCATTAATGCTTTCGCCATCAGATCATTTGTGTACAGAGATTGTAGACTGCTTCAGAAAGGGTTCATAATGTATACTCCAAACATAAATTTAGTTGTCTGTGTCATCAAACTCTTTCCTCTTCAGCCCATTGGGGCAGCATGCAGTGCAGTGCACTTCACCCTGGTACCTTCAATGCAGAACTCCAAGAGCATCTCCCATAGCAATGCCAGCCCAATTCCTTCCATGCCCTGTGCCAACCCTATCCTTGTCTGTATTTTCTAGGCACAATATTGATAGCAGATTAACAGACAGTCTTATTTTTCAGAGTATCAGGTTTGCCTTGCTTCTGTATTGAGCCCTAAGGGACCTACAGAAGAAGGACATTCAGAGTAGCCATGCATTTTTACTGCCCTGCTCAGTTGCCATCTGCTTTAGCTGGCAGAATCTGGGTTATTGATCCCAAACACATATCCCTTCTTTCTATGGCTAAACAGTTCTGAGTGTTTTGTGACCAGAGACTTCTGAACCAGTTTTTAGCTTTAGTTAAATACAGACACATTTTCATTTTCATTTGGATGGATATTCAAGAAGCTGATCTGTATTGCTCTCTGGTTTTCAACATAGCCAAAGCTTAATCGAAAGTCGAAAGTGCTCAGGTAATTCAGCCTTGCACTTTGAGTGCCGTAATACTCTTAGGGACTGGGTCCCTAAAGTGATCTTTTTCTAAAGGTAGGATCTGCCTGGTTTGGGGCAAGATTTGCTGCTATAGCACCTGAGTAATGGACCCACTCCAAAATTCTAGTATCTTTCTTTACAACTTTCTATCCCCAGAAAATACCTCCATTTTCAAGGAGTTTATTGCTTCTTTCGGAAGCTGAAGGTATTTTTGCAATAAATTGTCTTAAAACATTAGACTATATCTGAGTTTATAGTCAAGCTTAGGATATTATAATATTACCACATTTGCTACCAAATGCCCTTCCCTTTTCAGGAAAATGTTCTCTCTTAGAAGTTCAGAGCCTGATAAAAAGGACCTTCAAAATAACCTTCTGTGATATGTTTGCTTTCTCTTCTTTTTGAACCTTCTGCCACTCGGTTTCTATCTATCTAGGAGTGTTTGTAAACATTTGCAAAATCTCTCCTTAAATGGAGACTCAGTATTGCCCACTGTTGTTTTTCTTATTATTGTTGTTATTCTTAAAAATGATTATTATCATTTTTCATCTGTCTATGCTAATTTTCTCTACGGAGTCTTGGCTATGATTTAAAAACCAATAAGCTTGATTTATTGGAGTTTTGAATAGTCTGTACATAGTGCAGCCATGATCTATAAAAACATTTTTAGTAATCTTGAGTAAGATCTCAATTGGTAGCAAGTATAAAATTCTCCATAATCTTTGAGGACAAGAGAGGAAATATAGTTTTTCTTCTTCTAAATTAATTTAAATTCGTCTGTAAAACCCCATTTGCTAAAATGGTGAAATAAGTCAAATCTCAATTTTATTTTTGGAAATGCATTTTCACAGTCTACACTTCATAATAATATGGGAGTTGGAGGCATCTAGCCGAGAATTTATAAAACAAATGAGAGACTTGTTAGTCCTTGGTTTTGTCTTGTTCCATCTGTTGCTTGATGCTACTGTCGAGGCTGATTCCTTGCCATCATCTGGGCACTAATCCCTGGGTAGAATCACAAACACTGCTTAAGGTAGTGCTTTCCCTTGCCCAATGACTGGGCTGTGGAGAATTTCATTGATTCTCAAACTTCAGTGCTTAATTACTGGTTACAGCTAACATACCTACAATTGGTGACTAAATATAAAAAAAGGTTTAGGTCTCTACTGTTCATAGCAACCTTCAAATTTCCCAAACTCATCTTTTCCTTCAGGGTTAAATCTCCTTTTGCTTCTCAACTCCTAGAATCAGGCTCTTTCACTTTCTTCTCTATAGGAAAGGACCCTAGTCTTAAACAATAGAGCAGAGGTCTCCTTTGGGTGACTGGCAACTTCTGTTTCTCACTTGCAATCCAAAAGCTAATAACAATGTCCAAAGGAGAGAACCTTGAGTTTTTACCATATATAAGGGAAAAAGTATCTCTTACTCTTCTGCATTTTGTTCAATGACAAGAAGTGAATATTAAAAATTTAGTGCATTTTCCTACCAAAGTATTAATTCACTGTACTTGTTTTCATGAAGACACATAGTGTCATACTACACCATCTTCACCCTTCTCACCATTGCATTTCTGGACTGTGGAGTACATTGTAGGCATTAGCAAATACTTAGGTTGAATGTTGGGCTTTTCTTTAGACTACTTTTATCTTATACATAGACAAATCTGCAGTGAAGGAACAAGTCTACATTTAGGAAGAAGCTACAGTTACAGATTTCCTATCTTTGGTCCTAGTTTAATATGTAAACATTCTTCATTTATAAATACTTCATCTATTTTTAGACACTATAGAATTAATAACATTAAATACGATAGACAAAAACCCTTCCTTCATGGAATTTACATACAAGTGGGGCAGTCAGGACATAGATACTAATCAGAATAAATAAATAAATTACATAGTATGACAGGTGGTGGTAAGTGCTATGGAGAAAACTAAAGCAGAGTTGAGGGAGATAAAATGAAAAAAAGGAAGCTGAATTCTTTTTTTTTTTTTTTTTTGAGATGAGAGTCTCTGTCACCCAAGCAGGAGTGCAGTGGCGCGATGTTGGCTGATTGCAACTTCTGCCTCCTGGGTTCAAGCGATTCTTCTGCCTCAGCCTCCTGAGTAGCTGGGATAACAGGTATACGACACCACGCCTGGCTATTTTTTTTTTTTTTTTTTTGTATTTTCAGTAGAGATGGGGTTTCGCGTGTTGGCCAGGCTGTTCTCGGACTCCTAACTTTAAGTGATCCGTCCGCCTCCGCCTCCCAAAGTGCTGGGATTACAGGCGTGAGCCACCGCGCCTGGCTGGAAGCTGAAATTTTTAAAGGAAGGCACAGGAGTACCTTAGTTATTGGAAGGAAGTCATTTGAGTGAAAATCTTCAGAAAGTGAGGGAATGAGCCATGTGTAAAATTCCTAGTTACAGGGAAAATAAAATACTGAGCCATGAGGCAGAAGCATGCCTGCTTGTTTGAAACATAGAAAAGAGACCTGTTCGATTGGAACAGATGAATTGAAGAAGACAGCGATAGGAGGCCACGGTCAGAGGTTAAAATGGACTGGATTAGGTAGAGGCCTGCAGGTCAGATAAGGACACTGGCTTCTTATCTCAGTGAAACAATAAGCCGTCATATGATTTGGGAAAAAGGGAGACATGATTTGATTTAAGTTTTAAAAGCATCACTCTGGTTGTTCTGCTGAGAATAGAGTGTTTGAGTTGAGAAGCAGGGCAGAAGCATGGGATCTGTTAGGAGGCTGCTGAAACAAGCCGAGTAATTGATGATGGCAGCTTGTACCTGGGGTGTATCTGAGCAGGTTGTGAAAAATGGTAAAATCCTGGATCTGTTTTGAAAGTACAGCCAAGAGAAACCTAAAGCTTTAATAAACAAATTCAAGTGAGTGGATTCATACTCTCCTCTCACTGTTTTGCATTCTTAATTATACTTCCCCTGTATTTCTTAATGAAAGCATGAGAATAGAAATGACTGATTAAGGTGGGCCTGTGAATTAGCTGTTAAAATGCCTGTATCGAAGAGTTATGTGATATCCAAGTCAGTAATGGTTTACTCAGGAAGAATAGAAAGTTAAGCCTTTCACTGAATTCTTGGTTTACTGTACCATTTAAATATCATTGTGAGTTTTACAACATCGCAACACAAGCGTTAGTGGTGGATGAATACTTGTGGAGCTGCAGCACAGCATGAATTCTTCCTGACACCTATTGGGTTATATACTGCAGTATCCATAAAAGAATTCCAGCTAGTCCAGTCATTACTCTCGAGAATGAGAAAACACCTACTCCCCTTAAAATAATAATAAAGAACAGTGGGATACGAAGTCCCATTAAGAAGATCACATGCAGGACTTTGCTTTACTAATCTGCAGAAGAGAAAACATGCTTCAGTGAAATTTGTCAGAGGAATGCCACATGGGGCTTTTCCCCATATCATGAGAAATTAATAGACAATCAAAGAAAACCAGAAGGCTCCCATTTTTGTTTTTTGGTAGATTCAGAACTAGGCACTCATTTATTTTTGTAGTTTTCTCTTAATAGTCCAGTAGTTTCTGCTATGCAGTAATTTCATTAAAGCTTTGATCATACCACTAATATGAACTCAAGCTTTCTGCAAAGGCTTCATTGCCCTAAAGAGTCAGTAATTGGCCAAATGGCTTGTAGAGTTTTGCTTGGATTCATTGCAGTATAAGTAAAAATTAATTACCCCCACAGTTTCTACAATACCATAATATAAGGGTGTCAAAACTTGTCTTTCTAAATGGCATTTCTTAGTATCACACCGGATATAGGGTTGGCTATAAATGTGATTTGTGGAAACCATTAATGAAGTACTAGACCTAATTGACTTCTTTTAGCTTTATGACAACATAAAAATGTTCTGCACTAGTGACAATAATTCTTTTGACATTTTCCGGTTGGAAATCCATAGCTGTTTATTTTTCCAGTGAGGCAAGACTCCAAGTTTCTTAGAATTTGAAATGCAGTTGTACCTAAGGAACAATATAGCAGACATGACTATTTTGATTTTTATAATTATTACCATCATTATCTTCTCTGCCTGCTGAGCTCTTGGTATATTTGTATCACTCTATTAAGCCTTGCTGTGTAAACTGTGCACCAGGAATGAAGCATAGCAAATGGTTGGTGCACACTATTGAATGTTTAACCACTGACAAAGCTGATCTACTACAAGAGCTTTAGTATCGGCAGGCCTGTGTTTTCTTCATAAATATGAATGATCTAAGACTCTAAGCAAGATTGATTATTCTACCTTTAACGCTTTGCTTTGTTTATTAATTCTATAGTGTCTGAAAATGGATAAAATATTTATAAATGAAGATTGTTTTACATATTAAACTAGGACCAAAATTAGATACTGTGTAACAATCCTCTGTCTTTTGACCATTCTTTTCATGCTTTTTAAAAAAACATTGCTAATTAACCAGGCACGGTGGTATGTGTGTGTAGTGTAGCTACTTGGGAGGCTGGGAGGTGGGAGGAATCAGTTGAGCCCAGGAGTTTGAGGCTGTATTGCCCTATACTTGCTCCCGTGAATAGCTACTGTACTTCAGCTTAGGCAACATACCGACACCCCTTTTCTAAACACAAACACACACACACACACACACACACTCATACATACTCCAGAGCAAAAACACTGCTAACAAAGGCAGACCAGTTGTTTGTTGGTAGAGGTGAAAAGGCAAAGCTATATTTAAAAGAAACACTGTGAAAGTAGCAGTAAAATATGGTACTGGATTAAGTGACAACAGAAACAGAGTCAAGTGGGGAGACATTTCCTGGTTTTGTTTGGGCTTTGTTTCTTCTCTACTTTTCCTATTCCTTGTACTTTTAGTCAAACTGTCAGTAATAAGATGCTTCCTCTTTCTGGTGCAGGTAATCCAGACTTGGACAATTTGTATGGCAAACAGTAAGTGCCCACGTAATGGGCTTGTGATCTAAGCAAGTGTATTCATTCTCTACTGCTGCTGTAACAAATTACAGAAGTTTCACAGCTTGTGTTTAACACAAATTTAGCTACACAAAATTATTATTTTACAATTCTGTAGGTGACAAATCCAGTATTAGTCTCATTCGGCTGAAATTAAGGTGTTCTCTTATGAAGACTAGGGGAGAATCTGTTTCCTTCTCATTCAGATCTTAACAGAAGTCCATTTCATCTGATTGTAACATTGAACTCTCTGTTCCCTTGCTAGCTGTCGGTTGAGAGCTGCCCTTAGCTCAACATACCTCTTTCTAGTATTTGCACATAGCACCCTGTAACTCAGAATGAGCAAAGGGACATCATATCTTTCTCATGCTGTCATCCCTTTGATCCACTTATTTATCTTCCTCTTCTACTTTTAGAGCTCATTTGATTTATATTGGGCCCACTCAGGTAATTCAGGTTAATTTCCCCATATCATAGTCCTTAATCTTAATCATATCTGCAAAGTCCTCTTTGCTCTGCAGAGTAACATATTCATAAGTTCTGGTGATTCAGATATATTTGGTGGGACAGTATTCTGCCTTCCACTGTAAGATAATGAGTACCATACCATTCCCAATAATTGATGTTTACCTGCTAGTCTTAAGAAGCTACTGAAGCTGCTGGTGGCTATTTTCCCAAGCTTCACAGGGAGCCATTCTGCATAGAGAATGAAGCCAAAACCAAGAAAAGTGATACCAGGAGAGAGAGATGGAGAGATGGAGAGGCCCTGGTAGGTTTTGAGCAATTAGATCCAGTTTTGCCTATACTCTGAATTTCCAAATATAGAAAACAAGCAAAACCCCCTTCATTATTTAGATCATTGGACTTATGTTTTTATCTCTTATAAATAAATTTACAAATTGGTAGGTAAAAGTGTTGCAAGTAAGAGTATCTGAAACACAGAACTGGCTGAATTGAGCTGGGATTATGAACAATGAGGATGCCATCCTGCTGCTCTCAGTTTGGAAACTTTGCTTCTTTGGATTAACAGTCATCTGTCATATTTTGAAATTAGACTTACAGAGACCAGAGATCTGAAGTATATGTTTCAAAAACCTCAAGCTGCTAGCATGTTTGGGCAAATTCGTGAAAGTTTGGGTAAGTTCCACTAAGAAATAAACAAGCTTTAGTACAATTGAGCCGCTTGAAAGAAGAGTGAAGAAGTGGCCTGGTGCAGTGGCTCACACCTGTAATCCCAGCACTTTGGGAGGCTGAGGCAGGCGGATTACTTGAGGCCAGGAATTCCAGACCAGCCTGGCCAACATGGAGAAACTGCATCTCTACTAAAAATAGAAAAATTAGCCAGGTGTGGTGTGGTGGTGCACTCCTGTAGTCCCAGTTACTCAGGAGGCTGAGGCATGAGAATCGCTTAAACCTGGGCGGAGGAGGCTGCATTGAGCCAAGATCATGCCAGTGCACTCCAGCCTGGGTGACAGAACAAGACTATCTCAAAACAAACAAACAAACAGAGTGACGAAGCATTTAACTTTTATAAAGAGAAGCCTTATCTGCAAGTGACCAGTGATTTCAGACTACTGCAGGTCATATATCACAAGCCCCCCAAAATTCACAAAATTTAAATTCTCTCTAGCACTCAGAAGCTGATGCAAATAAATAGAAAATGGAAACCACAATAGGAAATAAGAATGGGACTCAGAAAGAGCTAAATAAATTAAAGAATCTTTCACAAAGACTTCTGCTCCTACCACCTTCTGTGTACTCATTGCATGGTACAGTTTATAATCACTCTCATGATAAAGCACCATTCACTAGGATGCAATTTGGAACAAAGGAGCAGATTGTGTCTGCCTCAACACAGCAACATTTTGTGGAAAGTCAAGATAGAAGTAGTTATCCTAAAACCTAGGATTATGAGCAGAAGGTTATGGCTTCTTGCTAAGGTCAGGATCCTCCAAGATTTATGGTTTTAATTATTAGCTAATGTCATTGCAAGAAATTCAACAGACTGATGGGCTGATATGCTTTTAATAGAGTCGGAATACAGAGAAATCCTTATTTGGGAGAACAAGAGCCTATGAAAGTTCAACATATAAGGTATATAAGGTAATTCCTAGGGCCCCATAGCCATGGCAATGACAGGGAACAGAACAACCCCATACTCCCTAGATGACCACTGATGGAAATTCAGAGGGTGCAAAAAATAAACCAAAAGCTCTTGTAAGCCACTGAGATTTTCAGGTTATCTGTTACCATATAACAACCTACCACCACTTGATATCCTCTTTTATAATTTCCCTTTACTTTTGATTTCCAGATATCATTTAATCATAGGTTGATGCTCTTGGAAGAGAAATATCTGTTCTTTACTACTCAAGATGAAACGATTTTATTCTCATTTCCATATTTCCGTGTGGAGAACTGTCATTAGAGTAAAACATACCTGGTTTTTCTGTCTCCTCAATCATGGGCTTCCTCCATTGGCAGAAGAACCAACTTATGAAAATGAGATTAATTAAAGAAACTGAGCATGCAGGGCTTGTCTTCTTCCCTCTGTTCTCTATAGGATGTTTTTGATTTTGGAGAACATCTGTTTCGGTTGGTTCTTGGCCATATGGTAAGCTGAAAACAAGCCCTGTACCTGCCAGGGAAGGCCTGCTGCTGTCTGCCCCACCCTGGGACTCTGAATAATTCTGATTAATTCAGGAGAGAAGTAATAGCAAGTCCTTGACTCAGGACTAAAGCTACATTTCCTAATTTGATTTTAATTAGCAATAATGTTTATTTTGATATCTATCTGACTCCTTTGTCTATCTCTCAGCTGAGCTCAAACTCAGAAGGGGAAAAATAAATTACACACATAAGTGATGCTTGGACTTCGTTTGATGCAGTAATGGATGAGAGTTGGTGTTGTCACCCTTTAGTTGCTATTTCTTTTTGTTAGTGATAGTTTATTTTTATAAACAGTAATATTCTATATTTATAGGAAGGAATGCACATAGATGCTTGGCAGCTTAAGGTGGAATGTAGTGAGGAAACATGGGTTTTTGTAAACTAAGCATTTCTTTTGTGGGGAATCTGATAAACCCCGTTCCATAAGTATAATGAGATTGTCAGTTAATGTTATATGTCCTCTCCCCTCACCAGGCATGGATCCTAAGATTGGCCAGAGATACTGTTCTGTGTCTTTGGCAACAGTGATTACTCCAAAATGTGAGCACTGGCCCAGGCAGACTGATAATAATTATGAAATAAACCTCTATTTCCTTTTGTTAATATAAATAATGGAAATTAAGAACTACTGATGACCATCTTCAGTAGCTGCATAAATGAAATCCATCTGTAGTCAGAGCAAAGAATTCCAACACAGAGAGTGAAGTAGAGCTTAAAAATGGAGAAAGAGGGGGCGTGGTGGCTCATGCCTGTAATTCCAGCACTTTGGGAGGCTGAGGTGGGAGGATCACTTGAGCTCAGGAGTTTGAAAACAGCCTGGGCAATGTAGTGAGACCCTGTTTCTGCAACTTTTTTTTTTTTTTTTTTAATTAGCCAGGCATAGTAGCATGTACTTACAGTACCAGCTACTCAGGAGGCTGAGGTAGGAGGATTGCTTGAGCCCGGGAGGTTGAGGTTGCAATGATTTGCGATTGCACCACTGCACTCCAGCCTGGGCGACAGAGTGAGACCCTGTCCCAAAAAACAAGAAAACAAAAAACAATAAAAAGAGAAAATGGACAAAGAGAGGGACCTCCCTTAAGGCATCTTTTGAACTCTAGTTCCAGGCTTTTCTGAAGCCAGCTCCCCCTATGTCTCAGCTAGACAATACCATACATTTTTTTTTTTTTTTTAAATTAAGATGGTCTGAATATCTGTCATTTGCCACTGAATAAGTTTTGATTAATACAGAAAGTTATAAATGGTGACCCTAAAACCCTGTGATTGTAAGAATGTCTAGGATCATTTTATTGTTTTCTGTTTATAGCTTGTATGTGGGAAGAAGTATAGTGATGAGAAAAATTCACCTTAAAGTAGCATTAAGTTAATTAGATCAAGAAAATCCATAGACAATAAGAAAAGTAGTATAGAAAAAGATGTCCTTGATACTTGATCTAGATGGTAGTGGACTTTATCCAGGTTGGCAAGAAAAATTGTCGCTGGGAAAACCTATACATGAAAAAAAGGCATAAAGAGATATGAGAAGATTAGAGTTGTTGGTTAGTGGTCCTGAAAGGAAGAATAAGGTTTGGGGGAGACACCAGGAAGTGCATACCTGAGGGTTAAACTCAAGAAAAATATGTTTATTGGAAAGATAAGTGTGAAAAAATGGATCAGAAGTTCAAGTAACAGTTATGTCTATGGTGATGAGAGGTTGGCTAAGAAAGGAATGGTAAAGAAAAAGAAGACAAGTGGCAAATAGCAGAATTATGAGTATATTTTATTCCTGAAATCTCTGTAAGCATTAAAAATTGATTTAATGTGTAATTAAAAAAAATTTTTTGGTAATTTACTCATTGTATTTTTGGAGTAAAGATGTTAATTATTTGCTGCCTGAGTAAAACAATTAAAATTCTGCAACTGGAACAAGTTCTTTTCATGTTGGACATGAATTATCACATTTTGTGTGTACTTGCAAGGCTCAAAGGATTTGCCAAAAGGAGACCTGCATATTTCTCTTATTTTCTTCTTCTGGTCAAAAATCAAAGATCATTCTTCTGAGCTTTTTTTTTTTTTCCTTTTCCAGCTTAGCTTTACTATTAAAATAGCAAAAATCCTACCTTGTAGAATCTTTATTACATATTATTTGGTTATAATTTCTTTATTTTTTTTGTATGTTAGAGTTTTGGCCTATTTCAGTTTATTCTGGTATTTTATATCCATTGAAGGGGCTGAGAAAATCATATTATTGAGGTAGCCATCAAAATGAGCTGTTCAATAGAGTATTGATTTGACTTTTATTGTACACTAAAACACATCATGACACCTGTATAAATCATCACAACATATTCTTTGATCAGTGAAAAGCAGCAGTTATTGTTTTAAATGGATTCACTGTCCATATAATAGTCTTAAAAACCTCTGTTAGTATCAGATGTTAAATTAAGAGAGTACATTAATTCTCACTCCCCCGACTGAAGTGTGGTGCAGATTCAGTCAAAGCTTGATCTGATGCCTTGGTCAAACAACAAGATCCAAGCTATACCAAACAAAATTGTATCATATATATTCACAAAATATCTAATAAATATTAAAACCTTATGTTTTGGTTATCAGACTAAACCTGAGTTTAAAGTATGACTTCCCATTATCAGCTGTATAATCTCAGACAAGTTACTTTGAGACACAGCTCCTTCATAAAATATAAGTAATACCTGTTTTCATGTGGTTGTCTCAGAATTTAATGAGGTAACATAGGTCAGGTACTTTATACAGTTTCTGGTACTTTGAAAATGTCAGTAGTGATGACGATGGTGACAATGATAAAGGCATTATTACATAGGATCCAGGAAATGAGCCTTTGGTTTAGCACAGCAAACTCATGCTATGCCTAGGAAAATTGCTTAATGATTATATGTTGCTTAAATGTTTATGGTAAACATTCTTTTCTAGTTTTATGCTAATAAAGCTGTCCTGAAATCTTTTTCAAGTCAATTATTAGAAATATTTTTTGGATATAAATTAAATAAACAACAGGTATTGTCATTGTTCCCCAGTGGGAAGGGAAATAGGGCCTCATGCAACCACAAATTCCTGGAACTGTAGCCTCTTCAAATCTCTCTTGGTGGCTCAAAGCCTTGTGTGTGGGAGCTTCTTACAGTAACAAAAGCCATCTTCCATGTCCTTCCATAGTCTCACACCTATACTATTGCAAAAGTGTGCATCCTTGACTCCTGATTCTGCTGTGAGAGTCATGTAGAATTAATGTTGATGCTGCCATTAGATCTCGTCTACTCTTTGAGACATGTTATTTGCCCCTTTAGGCCCCAGATCTGAAATCACAATTCACTGTTCCTTTGGGTTCTCAGTTTCATACAGAAGTTTCTGCGCATTTTTTCTTTCCTCAGGGCCTGGTGCAGTGCTTGACACATACTAGTGTGCTCATTGCATATGCATTGAATTAGCCCAACTTTTATTTTACTTACTCTTTGTTATAACCTTTACTCTAAATGTTCTTGGATGTTTCTGAAGTGAGATAGGCCTATTTTGAGTACAATTGCTCTCTGACATTTTCAAAGATGCTTCTTTTCCTACAGTTCCATGTGTCCTCAGTTATTTAGCTAGAAACATGAGTTTTTCCACCACACTAAATTCTTCCCTCACTTTTGTATATCAAGTTATTAATCAGCAAAATTTCACTTTATGGAAGGCATATACTTCTCTTCCACATTGATATTGGTCTTGGTCATGTCACTTGCTTTGTTCAATGACATGTTAGAAAATGAAACATGGATGGGAACTTAAAGGGGCTTTCAAGGCTGGGCTTGTTGTCTTGAGCTCCTGATCTTTACCATGAGAAGAATATGACTCAGGTCACCGCTTGTCAAGTGAAGATGACAGACACATGCAGCCGATCTGGACCCAATTCACAGCTTGGAAACAAGCCCTCTATGTTCAGTTTAGAACAACCAAACTCCAGCTGACCTGTAGACTTGTGCGTAAGAAATAAATGTGCAGTTATTCTATGTTAGTATGTTTCGGGGGTAATTCATTATGCTACATTATTGTGGCAATAACTGACTAGTCTATTTCATCTATGGAATTGGAAGGAATTTTGGAATTATTGGTTAATCTGACGAATGACTGAGGAAAGGAAAAGTTTTAGTATTTTTTTTTTTTTATTAAACTTCTCAGATTCTTATGCATGTATAAGTACACAGGCCTACCATGTTGCCCCTTTGAAATATGATTTCACAGTGTCTGAATTTGTCTGGCACTTATTTTAGGTTCATACTCTGTAATGTCTGATGTGACAATGAATTACGCATTTACTACCTAACTTTTAGTGGTTTAGCAAATAAGGGTAGAATTATATTATTCAACAGCCATATGAAGTTACTGTGAGCCATTTATTGCACACAATTGCCTATTTTTTTAATAAACATATTCTTAGTTTACATCAGACCATGTTAAATTACATACTGAGGTGAGCTTGTTATTACTATTTTCACTGCATACACAATCTCCTATTTTGTGAATATGTAGAATACCACAGGTGGATTCTCTTTGCTCTTCTGTCCTCAGACTTGGAACTTTCTTCCTTCATGTGGTCTACACAATGCCACCATTTTCACAGAGGTGGGGGATGTCATTTTTTTAAAGTTATAACTAGGCATATCTATTAGTTCTTTTGAGTTGTACATGCTGGAGAAATTCTTCCAGTTATTTTGAGGACTATCTTTTCCAGGGTGTTGACTAACACTTGTTTCTGAGTCTAATTTTGAGGATAATATCCTTTTTCCATTGAGGCAATTGCAGACTTGGGGGTGGGCAAGTCTTTCTTTCCCATTTACAATCTTCCTCCTTTGAGCATGTTGGAACTATTGTAATAGGTTGTGTAAAAGTATTTGAAATTGTATGAAGTCTTTACTGAAGACATGCCAATTTCAAAGAGCTTTAGAATATGGCATTAAATAGTTGAAGTTACAGAAAACATAATCCTTCACCCAGCCTTTCATGGAGGAAATATTAAAGGAATTAATATCTTCACAAATTGTATCTTCTCCTGATTGACCTCCAATTCTATCTTTCTATTCTCCTCTCTTTAGTTTTTTGCATGACTGCAAATCTCCACCCACTTTTTTTTTTTTTTTTTTTTTTAATTTATTCGACATTCTGGGATACGTGTACAGGACATGCAGGTTGTTCTATAGGTAAGCTTGTGCCATGGCGGTTTGCTGCGCTTATCAACCCATCACCTAGGTATTAAGCCCCACATGTATTAGCTATTTATCCTGATGCTCTCCCTCCCCAACTCCTCTGACAGGCCCCACTGTGTGTTGTTGCCCTCTCTGTGTCCATGGGTTCCCATTGTTCAGCTCCCACTTATAAGTGAGAACATGCATCCACCCACTTCTTTAGGGAGGGTTTTAGTTCCCTCCCAATACCTACTCTTTTCCCTATGTTTTCTTTTTTTCAAATTTAAGTCGCTTAATTTAAAATGTTTTCCTTGGATTCCCACCTATTGTGGGCGATGCTCGTTAACCCAAGACCTGAGAAATTCAAAAGTGAGAAATCACCTAATAGAAATGAAAAAGAGTCGTTGAGAGAGAGTCTGTTATTTTTCATCTCTGCTGGATAGATAAGTGGGGTGGGATGGAGAAGATGAAAATTGGTTGGTATAAAGAGAAGTTATTTGTAGAAACAAAGTGGGAAGAATGTTCATAGACATCAAATTTTTCAACAATGTGAGAGAAGCTTTAGTTTCTAAAGGTCAGTAGAGTAGACCATTTTTTGTTTTATTTATTATTTTTTGGCCTGACATTTATTCAACCAGTTTTTAATGGAAAATTCCCCATTGTCAAGCACTGTGTTATGTATTCGAGCTATAAAAGTCATTGTATTTGGGCTGCAGAAGTCATCATGACAGACATAGTTGCTACTCTGTGGATTTACAATTCATAGATTTTGAGGCATATCTATGCCCAGACATGAGAAGACTATCATTTTGTATCTGAACAATCAGCTTGAAGCCAAAATATACATTTTATCTTATATTTGCTTCTTTGTTTTAGCACCCAGGCATTATAAATTCCACACATTTTGAAATATTAACACATTTTTTATGGTAAAAGATCATTACTTCCAAATGATGGAGGTGTCAAAATACAGTCTCCAAGAAGAAGGATAGACACTTACATCTCAGATTACTAATCTGTTGCTAATCCGCTTTGAAATCTTGCATAAATTTCTATTTTGTCATCTCTAAAATACTGAAAGTAATGCTGAGTCAAATTTCATTGGAAGTGGGAGGAAGGATGCCTAAATGATTATAAAGTGTTCTGTAGATAGAGATTCATGTGTGTACCAGAGGTGATAATATTGTCCCATTAATCCTTCTTGTGACAAAAAAAATGCTGCTACTTAGGGAGATGACATGTGAGGGGGAAAACAGGAGGGGATAGGATGGAAACAAGATAAAAGAACAAGATTAGAAAAGTGAATTAACCTCTTTATCCAAAGGAAAATAAATTCCTTCCATGAAGGCCAACTGTGTTGACTCTACCTAACTTTAAATAAAGTGTGAAGAAAAATGCCTTACATGGACACATGCATTTTCAATTTATGTCAATTTTACCTGTATTTTTTGGTATGAGAACTCAGTGTTTCATTTAAGCAATATTTAGGCTTTTAATTCAAATAGCCCTTTCATGCTAATTTATATGCATTTACATAGGAATTTTAAAGGTAAAGGCAGTACTCTTATATTTCATTATTTGGAAAGGAAACTTCTGTCTAATGCCTCATTTAAGATTCAGTGGAATCTTTCTTGCTTCAGTAATTTTCCTATTAAATTACAACTATCAGTGCTAGTTCCTCACCCTAAAGGAAACCAATAAAGTCACCCAAATTAATGAAGTTGTTTCCAACAGCAAACTCCTCATTATGGGGGTACTTCTAATTACTGTTAAAATGAACTGGAACGGAATGTCTCCAGAATGGGATGTCCCAGAGCTATAAACCAAAACTGTAAACAGCTGTGCAACTCCTAATCTATTCATTTCACCTTTGCAATTGCAGCACAATATCAACTAATTTTTTAAATGTTGGTAGACAGGGACAAGAATGGATTTGGAAACAAAACCGCAAACACTGATAAGAATCTTCTTATGTTATTATAACAAAAGCATATTGGTTATAATTTGTTTTGCATATCGGATTTATCCTCTCTCCTAGATGTTATCTTATTTACTCACACATTTATGTCTCTCCGCATTAATTATCAAGTTTAGATAGTTCTTCAGTCAAGACTACATTGAATAAGGATGGTGATGCAGCTTATACAGCAGAAAACACTGTTGGTGCTGAAATAGTTTGTACAAGAGAATGACTATAGATCACTTAATTAAGGTGTGTATTGCTTTCCAATTTAATTTTATGCCTAAATCAATAAAAAGCTGAACTTCTATCTGAGAAAGTAGAGACTCTGTAGATAAACAATAAAGCATACTGCTTTTGTTGACTCTGATTCGTTCTTAGTATGGATTTAAAAACAGAAATGCATACATCAATTTAGCTGATAAATTCAAATAACTGTAGAAATGAAATACACAGAAAACAAACTTGTGAAGCCTTGAAGAAGAAGCTATTATAGAGGAAGTTAGGAGAATCATAGTAGATTTGGAGACTGTGTAAAAACAATCTTAAAATTCAACCTCTGCTTTCTCCCAAGTGAAAGGAAAAGAAAAATGGCAGTGTGAATAATAACAAAATTGATCAATAGTATTATTTTTACATTTCTTGTTTATAAATTACACAAATATATGAATTACATATAAAAACACCAGGCTGATGGAAAGGAGATATGACTTCTAGCTCTAGCTAGAAGAGAAGATTTCTCTTGCCTGAGAAGGACTGTGTATCTGATTCAACCCACTAACCTTGCTGAGTTTGTTTCTTTAACTATAAAACAGACATAGTAAAATGAATATATGATCTTCATGGTCTCCTCTAGGTCTCCTTGTCCCTTATGCTACTCTGTGACTTGGGGACACTCATACTGTACACAGGGGCCATTTGTGGAATAAGCAGCATTCAAGATCCATGAAATAATTTTTATTCCTTTTGTAAAAATCAGCAAGAAGATAGATGCATAATTATTTCAGTGTGAGGAATGTATGCTTTTATTTAATGATAAAAATGGCTAAACAATATGGTAGGTTTGTATTGTTTCAGTCTTGCTCAGCTGGAACTATTTTCCGACAGCTCCCTTTCCAGAACGTTTCTGGTCAGTATGGGCCACTAGACATTTTGGGAGAGGTTTGGCAGGTGGAAGTGAAGCACCAGCCGTAAGCTGCATTGAGACTTATCTGCTGGCTTACCTTGTTGGCATGGGCAGCAGCTGGACCGAGCTCTTTCAGCTCCTGCTGGATCTCCTCTTTCAGCTCCTCTGATTTCTAGGCCAGGTCCACGGTTAGCAACATGATGAAAGATGCCAACTTCCCGTGAAGATCAACCCATCATCGAAGTTGAAAACTTTGAGATCGCAAGACACCAATAGACATTCCAGTACATCTTTGTGGACTCCAAGACATCCTCACAGAGTGAGTTATTTATTCCCTTACTTAAGGTCTGTCTTTGCTTTCTTACTACCTTATATGTATACTTCAGACTCCTCCATCAAATATAGATGTATGAGCCTCGCAGGCACTGTGTTACCAGCTTCCATAATTACATAAGGTCAAATCTCTCTTTAAATCTATAGATACATATACATATATACAGACATATATATATATAAAAGCTACCTATATACATATACCTATATGTATATAGGTAGGTAGATAGAGCGATCAATCTGCTGCTTCTTTGGCTGATCTCTGACTGACGCAGATCTCAAAAGTTATTTTCCATGCTTCTTTGAGAAATAATTTGATATTCTTTAACATATTTAAAGAATAAACTGGATGGAATTGGCAGTTGTTGCACTTTGTTCTCGTAAAATTTCTGGTGCAGTCATGTGAAAGAAAGAATAATCGCATTCCAAGTAGACCCATAATATAGAAATAGTGCCAATAGTGATCCTTGAAAAAGGGGCATATGAGTATATAACTTAATTCTTTCAGTAATTACTAAAGCTGTTCATAAAAAGGAGGAATTACCTTGCCCTGGAGGTGCTTAGTCAGTAGACTCGAAAGGACTGACAGTGAGGATATGTTCCCTAATTGCATGTATGTGTGTTTGTGTGTGTACACTCACATGTTTGGAAAATCTCCTTTGCTAGAGAATATTATTGCTCTTCCCCAACTGTCCCATCAGCTGAGAATCGCTACTCTAGTATGCCTTGAAACTCTTGTATGTAATCCATATAGTATATTAAGATCCAATTTATAGCTTCACGGAACATAGTTTTGGAATAGGTACATACTTATTTGATACTGAATTTATACTCTGGAAAACAAGCCTTTATTTTGTTGCAAATCATTATAACGTGTTGAAAAACAAAACATACAAAAAGGAGGAGAAGTTTACCATGGATTTTAAACCATGTTTAAAAATATGCATCGGAAGAGCATAACAGAAAGCAATATTTGAAAATACAGGACATTATAAAAATGCATATATTGGCCTTTGTAGTTAGAATTTGGAGTGTATATGACCAAGGTGAAACCTAGAAATTTATTTTTATTTCTAGATTTCAAATTTTTCTCCCTTCTCTCAATGGTCAAAATACTCCTTTTCTGAACATGAAATTGTTAACACTTCACTCCCTAAATAATTTATTTGAGAGAGCTGTGCTCATCTCTCTGCGCCCCACAAATCACCCTGGCTTCTTTGCATCATCACTGGTCATTCCTTTCCAATTAGTCCCTCTGCTTGACATTTAGGGACAATAAAATTGAGAATGCTTGTTCATGACTTGAACACACACTGTTTTTTCCATCTTTCTTGCTGATAAATGTCTGTTTTAAATTTCATAGTCTATATGAAGGACAACTAAATATTGAAGGGATTTATTTGTGTGTGTGTATATGAGAAGAAAGGTGTGTTTCTAGATTTTAAAAATTTGAGTGTTAACCCTGAATGGGACAACACATAGAAAGCTCAAAAGGAACAGTATTAAGACTTCCCGTCCAGAGATTTATTCCAAGTGCTGAGATTACATATGCTACCCTGAACTTATTTCTATGTTTAGGACACATGATACTATCCTATATGCTATATTGTGTTCTTATTCATTGCTAGGATTACTTAATTTTATGGTTAGTATTGTCGTTATCTATATACTTAAATTCTGATTTTTTTGAGAGTAATTTCTATGCTCTTTGAGCAGTTATGGCATGGTCAGAATTCTTTATCCATAGCACAGGTATCTGTAAGTTCAAAGTTATTTTTTTGTCTTTGATGTTTAGTCACTGTTCTTTGAGCAACGAAGTGTGTAGTTTTTAGCAGAATCTCTGGGGCCAAATGCATAAGCATAGGCTCCTATATATCCAAACGCTCTGAACAGAAACTGCTGTAAGGGTGAGAGGACTACCAGGTGAGATCTTCTTGGTCAATATCAAGACGTTGTGAAAAAGTGCACAGCTAAATGCAATGCACTGGTTCACATCTCTCATATTTTCCATGACTCCTCAGTATGAATTCCTCTGCTCAGTTTGGGGGGGGGGTGTTTTATGCAGAACCAATATGTTGATATTACAAATTATGACAACTGGTATCATGAATCGATCAGCTAGTTCATTTTTTGAAATAGCCAGAAAAGCATTAAATGGAATTAAAGAGAGCAGCATTATAAATTGTTCTGGGAAAGCTGTAATGCTGCATTTTCATCCCATGAAATAAAGTCCTAACTGCTAGAGTGGTTATAATAAGGTCTTATCAGTGTTTTTTAGTCTATTTTATTATTGCTTTCAGGCAGGCTATGAGCTTTATGAATTTTTAGGTTACCAGAGTAGATAGTTAGGGAAGGAAGAGTTTTTCTTTCCTTATTTGTATTTAGTGTATCTCCACACTTTAAACTTGACTTAAACTAAGAGAACTATACAAATGTTTTGGCATGGCTTTAAAGAAAGCACTCTATAATCAAGTTCAATACTCTCTTTCATATCTCATTCTTTTATAGTTCTTCCCCTTGCAGGACTAGAAAATTCCCCAATGTGGCATATTCTTATAATTCAACACATTTTCTTAGCCTATTTTCTCTAACTCCAAGGCTTTCCCTTGTCCTTCTCTGACAGACAAATACCTCTGAGCCTTCCAGACCCAAATGACATCTTCCTTATGAGACCTTCCCCAACCCAGCCTACTCTCTCTAATACTAATCCCAACTCTATATGGTTTATAACAGAAAAGATGGCTGTAACATGTGTTATATTTATAAAGACTAATCATATCTGCAAATTGAACCTAAAAGATACCTAGATTTTAAAATTTTTAACAGATTGAAGATTAAATTGTAAAAATCAAAGTAGCTCTGAACAATATTTTCTGTGCAAAAGGGGACCTTGGAGTGGGATTTTAATTAATGTCTGATTCTATTTACAAATTTAGTTTTTGAAACTCATGGAAAAATTTTAAACCATGTTTATAAATTTAGTATGTTTTGTCTTATAAATATGTCAGTTGTTTAAAAATTGACATATTTATTTAGCTCTAATAAATTTTAAAACAGAAAAAAAAAAAAAAAAAAAGAAAAACATGGCCCTAGTTTCAAGCCCAGAGGTATCATGGGTAATTTGCAAACAAAATAAAACAAAATACTTAAAATTCTTTAGTGTTCTAAGAAATTTTGTCTTATTTCCAAATATGAATCTTCACCAGAAAGAGTGCAGAATATGGTGTACTGATAGTTAATACATTACCACGTCTTATTGGTTTTATCTGAAATATATCCAAATTTCATTTACTTGTCTCTATCCCTACAGCAAAACATGAGTTCAAGCCACCATTATCTGTTATGTGGATTTCTGTGGTAGTCTTTTAGATGAATTATCTGATTCATCACTTGTTTATCTCCAGTCTGTTCTCTGGAGCAGGGTTTGGCAAATTGAAGCCTGATAGCTAACTTTGGCTTGCTGCCTGTTTTCGTAAGCCCTCAGAGTAAGATTGGCTTTTGTACTTTCTATGGTTGCAATTTTTTTTTTAAATCTTGAGACACATGGAAATGGATGAAAATCAAATTTTGGTGTCCACAAATGAAGTTGTCTATTGTTCTGTTGTTTTCATCCCGGACTCTTTTTTTTTTTTTTTTTTTAATAGCTGATAGAAATAAAGTTATCATAGAAAGCATCCTTTTGGTGAAATTACAAAGTTCCTATTTAGGTGTTGACTCACAGGTAGTTGAAAACACAAATTTTGCTTTCTGTGAATCTGTGAGAAACCATAAGTTGGGTGGTGGGGCTGGGGGTAGAAGTGATAGTTAAAAGAGTGAGAGATAGTTAAGAAAGTTGGAGGTAGAGTGATGGTGGCCTTGTCAAATTCTAAGTAAACTGGGACTTGACTTCTTAGCAGTAGGGTAAGAATTAAGAGAGTTTGACTGCACTGTCTGTAACAGCAGCAGTACAGATAGCCATTGTGCCCCAGGTCCATTCTTTTATTATCACTGTGAATAGAAAAGTCCCTGAAACTGCTATTGACTTTTACCCTCTAAAATTAGGAGTGGCCTGGGAGGAGTGGATTCAAAACAGTGACTATAAATAAATATGTTATTTTTTTTCTTTCTTTAAGTAAATTGATTTCATTGTGTTTTCAAGAAGTCATGATTTTGGCAAAGACTGAGTAATTTAATGCATTTAATTTGAACTTGGGTTCAAAAAATTAGTTTTTATTTTCAACTCCATTATTTATGAGTTGACTTGGGCACCTACTGGCAAGCATTTGCTAAATAAGCCATTTTCATTCAGAAACTAAATATATTCCTTAGATTCAACCTATTAGTGAAAATGTTTGTTAGTACTGCATTTTCTTTAGCCTGAAAGTCTGCTCTATGAATGTATTCCATCATGGTAGATGATTTTGATAGAGATTTTTATCAAAGAAACTGTATTGTACATAAAATAAGTAAAAATATGAGCTTTTCCTCTTAGACAAGATGTCATCTGACTATTTAGAGCCTACATCTAATAAAATATTCTTATATAAGCCACACACACCCCCCCACATTTTTATGTATATATCTTTAATTCAGTAACTTTTCTTTGACATGTAACATCATCATTATAATTCAGCCTTTATTGAGTACCTGTGCTTCCAGGTCATGAATTTGGAAGCTGGAGAATAAGTGCATAGTTTTAGAAAATGACTTTTTCCTCATAGTACCGATTAGGTCATTTGGAATAAGACACGATCTTTTACTTTCTCTCCCTTGACAATTGCAATAAAATGTTAGTTTCTTCATGCTTATGTGAAATTATAATGAACATTAATAAAAATCCATATTTAGATGGAAAATTGACATAGAGCCCTGGAGAGAGTAATTATTTTTTTCATGACTATTATAGGCCAAATTTCCATGCTATAGCTTTAAATAAAAATTGTAAAGGAAGAATATATTAAGTCTTTATGATTGTCTTTTGGAGCCACTCTGAATTACTCTGGTTACCGAAGTGAACAAAAGTACATTGATCACTCGGTTCCTTCATTCACATCCAGTAATGAGAAAGATGAAAGCTGATAGGACATTGCCTGTGGTAGGACATAAAAGTTGGAGAAATGATCCTATCATTACACCATTGTTTCAAGAGAATATGGCTACACGTTTTTATTTTCTTATATACCATTTCCTTAGTCATTTTATTTCCTTAGTAAAGCATAGGCTATTTCATATTCAGATAATTTTATTGTCAGTTCACAGTATTTGGCTGATTTACAAAGTGTCATTAGACTTATTTAGTGATACACAACTCTGGAGAAGAGCTCGCTACCTTTTTAACAGAAAAAGAAGTGATTTTCCATCCTATGATGGACTGACAAATCAAGGCAAGTCTCTCCCAATACTTTTAGCCAAGAAGTTTGAATGGAATTGATTTAGAAATAAAAGTGATGTCTCAGACACATTGGACTATAATAAAAGATATATTAAAAGATGATTTACAGTTTTCAGAACTTTATCTAATGTTTGAAAAATTAGGCAGATAGCCTCTTTCCTAAGCTAGAGACAGTATGATTATTATTAAAAGTTACTCTTATTGAAAGTTATCTTGGCTAAGCTTGTGATATCACAGACTTCTCTATACTTAATATGATAAAGGCTATCCATGTAAAGGTAAAGGGAAGATTTTTCATGAGAACAGGAATGAAACAAGCATGTCAATCAGCACTTCTACTCAACATTTTACTAGAGGATTGGGGGTGGTACAGTAAGGCAAAGAAAAACTGTTGCTACAAAGATTGAAAAGGAAGAAATAAAATTCATTATTCAGACACTATGAATGCATACATAGTTAAAAATCTACAGATAAACTATTACAATTAATATATGAATATAGCAAATTTTCTGCACACAGATTTAATATCCAGAAGTTAATTTCCATTGTATATACTAGCACAAACAGTTGAAAGATAAAACAATGTGAGAAGTATGCAATAAACAGAAATGTGCTGGGGAGAAGGATATGGCAGGGTAATGAGATAGAGAATTGTATGATACATCTTCTTGGATGGTGTATACTTTATTCCTTTGTATTTTACTGAAAAATTTTTATTGTATCTTAATACCAGGAAGTAGTAGAAAAATTTTGAATTCCTGAAAAGGAGAAAGCAATTCATTTGGAAAAAGGAAAGGGATCACAAGGAGATAGCAGGCTTGGGAGGCTGGGAACATTAAAGAGCTTTCATGCTTTCTTCATTAGTTGGTTGAAGGCAGACCCTACTAATTACAAGAACATCCAAAGTGGTAAGGAAGAACTCTGATTAGAACTTATTTAGAAAAGTCATACCAATATCTTAGGAATAGTTTCCAAGTTAAAATAAAGCAAAAATCCTCCTTTTCCTTCTTTAAGTGTTCTATATCAAAATGTATCAAAATGATTCCAGGCATACAGTTAGTGGAGCTCTACAAAAATATAGGAGATGTGCAGATAGATTGCCTTTTCTCACTAAAAAGCAACCAGGATATACCTAGAACCAAACAAAACAAAACAAAACAAAACAAAACAAAAAAAACCCCAGCTTTCAAAATATGAGGATCCTGTTCAATTTTGTGTTTAAACATAAGATAATTTATTTCCTCTATCAAATTTTATTTTTTTCTACATGTATTATGTACACTTGAATTAAATGTGTAAATAGGATCATTTATGCTGTCCTGAATACAGTAATTGAAATTAAACTTATGCCAAATTACAATTTAGGATCACACTGAATCTCATAGAATTAACATTATGCTGAATTGTTTTTGGGCAGGCAAACATTTGCAGAGATACACACTTTGATCAGGCATGCCTCAGAAACCTTCAGGACTTGATACCAGTGTTAAAAAGATAATTTTAGAATATTTCTAAATCTTCTCTGAAATCAACGACATCTTGGAAAAATATCTTTCATTAAAGTGGTAGTTGTTACACTATATCCAATTTAAAACCTGGTTTTCCATCCCTGACTTGTTCTCATGCTTGTTTCCTCCAGCCCAGACCTTATTTATTAGTGACAGACACCAATTTAGGTTTGTCATTCTTGATGGATATATTTCTTTTTACCCTTGTTATTTCTCTTGTTGACACCATCTTGATGCTTTGTAAAAGGCAGATGAAAATGCCGAATCTACTGTAATCCAATTTCATTACTGATTTTCTTAGAAAAACCTTATTTGGGAGAAGTATTATGGATATTTAAAAGTATATATGATAGACCCTGACACTGTAGGAACTTTCAATTCAATTTTTCAATCAAAAAATGACCTGGGTTTTTCAACTTTTGAATCAAAATAAGTATAGACATGTAAAATTTTACATCTGCCCAAGTTATACCATAAAGCCATGTGCTCCAATTATGTAATTTCATACATGAGAAAACATATATAAACTACACAAAAGCTTAATTTTAAATTCTAGCAGAGCTGCAAATTGAACTAGTAACTGATAATTTCAGGTTGTCCATTTAGAGTTGGGTAGAATCAACTAAAGGACGCTCCTTGCAGGAAGATAATTTTCTTCTTATTGAAGTGAAATCTCTGTACAAGACAATGATAAATGTACAATATGTAGAGTTTGACAAATGTATATGCTTATGTAACAAGCATCAGTCTAGGTAGAGCATTTCCATCCTGAAAATTTTCTAGTGTGCCATAGAAAATCACTATTCTGCCTTCTCTTAATATACTTAAGTTTTACCAGCTCTTGTACTGCATAAATGAAATTATATAGTATCTACTCCTTTATGTCTGGATTTTTTGATCAATATATTGGGTTTGAAATTCATTTATGTTCTTAGTATTTCATTTGTTTATTCATATTCCTATTGATAAACATTTTCGGGTTTTTAATTTTTGGAAACATAAGATAAATGCCTTGCCTATAGAGTTGATGCATATTCAACAATATAAGAAAGTGCCAAACAGTTTTTCAAAGTGCCTTTGCCATTTTAATTTCTTATTTGCAACTAATCAGTCTCCACTTACTCCCTGTTCTTACCAATACTTGGTGTTGTGGGCCTTTTTGATTTTAGCTATAATAGTGAGTGTGAAACAGTATCATATTATAGTTTGAATTTTCCTGTCAATGAAGTTCAAGAACCTTTTAATGTTCTTATTAATAATTTGGATATTTTCCTTTGTCAGGTATCTGTTCAAATTTTTTACCCATTTAAGACATTGGCCTGTATTTTTATTATTGATTTATAGATTTTTTTTCCGTATTCTGTCAGATACGTGTATCTTAATGTTTTCTCCAAGTGTAAGGCTTACATTTTGACTTTTCTAATGGTGTATTTTGGTGAGCAGAAGTTTTAATTGCAATAAACTCAAATAAATAACTGATTCAAGCTTTTGGATCATCTCTCAGAAATCCCTGTTCACCAAATGCCATTGATATATTATCGTTTGGGATCTTAGAAAAGACTCCAAAATTAAACTTTTATATTTAGGTATATTTATTGGATAATACTGCACAAAACACATCTATCATACTTTATTTTGAAAGGACTTCTGTAAGGTAAATATTATTACTTTTTCCCTGAATAACTGATAGAATTAAACACCAAAATATCAATTTCCTGGACTTGGTGTGTGTTTTTTTTTTAGTTTTTATCTTAATAAATGCAATTTCCTTAGTATATGTATGGTTAATCAGATTTTATTTATTCTTGTGTTAATTTTGATAGTTTAATGTTTCCATGAATTTGTTTATTTCTTCTATATTTTGGCAGAATACGGTTCATAATACTTCTTCAATATCCTTTGTATCTGTAATGATGTTCTTCTCTAAATTCTTATTTTGTATTTTCTCTTTTTTTCTAGTTAGTCTTTTAGGGGTATATTGATTGCACCAATTTTTCTAAAAGAATGATTTTTGTTTTTTTCTTTGTTATGAATTTTCTATTTTATTGATCTCTGCTGTTATTTTCTTTTTTTTTACCCCCTTTATGTTTAATTTGTTTTTTTTCTCACTTATTAATGTGGAAACACATTTTTAGACCTTTATGTTGAATAAAAAAGCATTGAAACTAAATTTATTTAAGTACTTCCTTAGGTGTGTTTCATAAATTTGATATGGTGCATGTTCAGTATGTCAACAAATATTTTCCTAATGTTTCCTTTTTTAAATTTTTCTTATTTTATTTTATTTTTCCATAAGTTATTAGAGTGAAGGTGGTATTTGGTTACATGTAAGTTCTTTAGTGGTGATTTCTGAGATTTTGGTGCACCCATCACCCGAACAGTATATAGTGCAGCATATTTTCTTGCATTTGCCTTGGGGTTTTGGGTCACGAAATCCTTACCTAAGCCAAAGTCTAGAAGGGTTTTTCCAATGTTATCTTCTAGAATTTTTACAGTTTCAGGTCTTAGGTTTAAGTCCTTAATCCATGTTGAGCTTCAATAGATGCAGAAAAAGCATTTGACAAAATCCAGCATCCTTTATGATTAAAACGCTCAACAAAGTCGGCATACAAGGGACATACCTTAATATAATAAAAGCTATCTATGACAAACCTACAGCCAACATAATACTGAATGAGGAAAAGTTGAAAGCATTCCCTCTGAGAAGGGGAACAAGACAAGGATGCCCACTCTCACCACTCTTCTTCAACATAGTATTGGAACTCCTAGCCAGAGCAATTGGACAAGAGGAAGAAATAAAGGGCATCCAAATTGGTAAAGAGGAAGTCATAACTGTTCTTGTTTGCTGACTATACGCTCGTTTACCTTGAAAACCCTAAGGACTACTCCAGAAAGCTCCTAGAACTGATACAAGAATTTGCAAAGTTTCTGGATACAAGATTAATATCCACAAAACAGTAGCTCTTCTATACACCAACAGTGAACAAGCAGACAATCAAATCAAGAGCTCAATCCCTTTTACAAAAGCCGCCAAAAAAAATAAAAAATACTTAGAAATATACCTAACCAAGGAAGTGAAAGACCTCTATAAGGAAAACTACAGAAAACTGTTGAAATAAATCGTAGAAGACACAAACAAATGGAAACACATCCCATGCTCATGGATGGGTGGAATCAATATTGTGAAAATGACCATACTGCCAAAAGCAATCTACAAATTCAATGCAATCCCCATCAAAATACCACCATCATTCTTCACAGAGTTAGAAAAACAACTCTAAAATTCATATGGAACCAAAAAAGAGCCTGCATAGCCAAAGCAAGACTAAGCAAAAAGAACAAATCTGGAAGCATAACACTACCTGATTTCAAACTATACTGTAAGGCTATAGTCACCAAACAGTGTGGTACTGATATAAAAATAGGCACATAGACCAATGGAACAGATAGAGAACTCCTGAAATAAACCCAAATATTTTCCTAATTTTTAATTTCCTCTCTAAGTATCTACTTAATATTATGTTGTTTAATGTTCTAATATTTGAAGCTTTCTAGGTATGTTATTATTTATTTCTTTTTTTTTAAATTTTTTAAATTTATTATTTATTTATTTATTTATTTATTTATTATTATTATTATACTTTAAGTTCTAGGGTACATGTGCATAACGTGCAGGTTTGTTACATATCTATACTTGTGCCATGTTGCTGTGCTGCACCCATCAACTCATCAGCACCCATCTAATTTAATTCTGTAGTGTCAGAATTTTTTCCATAGATTTTTAATACTTCAAAATGTATTGATACATGTGTTATGGGTCAGAATACAGTCTTTCTTTGTGAATATGCCATGTTAACTTGAAAAGTAAAAGTTGTTTTACTGTTCTATATATGTCAATTCGATTAATTTGGTTAGTAATATATGAATCTTTGACATCCTTTTGATCCTTTTTTCTGCCTCTATCAACTGCTGATCGGGAGTGTTATAATCATGCACTTACAAATTTGGCAATCTCTTTTTTTATTTAAATCACATTTGCTTTATATATTTTGAAGCTCTGATGTATACATATGCAGGATTGTTATGTTTTGCTGATCAATTAACTCTTTTATCATTATGACATCTTTTTTAAAAAAAATCCCTGCAAGTACACCTTGCTTAAGTTTATTTTTTTGATGTTAATATATGCCTACAAGCTTTCTAAAGATCTAATAATAGATGTTTTTCCATCGTTTTATCTTTTGTGTCCTTATATTTAAAGTGCAGGTTTTTTTGGACAGCATATAGTTAGGTCTTGATTATTGTATTCAGTCTATTTCTGCCTTTTGTGTTTATTTAATTATTGATAGTTTTATTTGTCATCATTCTATTTGTGTCAATTTTTCTTCTGCCTTTTTTGCCTTCTTTGTTTTAACTGAATACTTTTAAATATTCTACCTCAATATGTTTATTACATTTTAACTTATACTCTTTTCCTCTTACCTTTTTAGTAATTACTCTAAATATTATAACATGCACTCTTTTAAAAATCATAATCTATTTAGAGTTACTATTGTACCTCACCACTGAAAATATAAGAACATTGAGTAGCATAAATATATCTACCCCAACTAATAATATTTTTGTAATATACTTTATTTTTACATACACATGAACCCTATAGCACAATGTTATTTTTACTCTAAACAATCAATTTTCTTTTAAAAAATTAAGTAAAATAATATTGTCTTGAAATTACCCACATCTATAATTATTGGCACTGTTTTCTTTCTTTCAGATCTGAATTTCCATCCTGTGTCTTTCTCTTTCAGTCTGAAGACCTTCCTTTAGAATATCTTCTGATGAAAAGTGTTCTTAGCTTTTATTTATTTTCCTTAAAATATGCTATTTCATCTTTTTTTTTTTTGAGGGATATTTTCATTGGAATTTAGGCTTCACAGTGTTTTTTCTCATTTTCTTTGTTGCTGTAAAGATGCCATTAATTTTATTCTAGCTTCCTTTCTTCCTCCTTAATGAGGAATTACTTGTTATTCTTGTCATTGTTCTCCTAATTGTAATATATACTTGTTCGCTTGCTTAAGCTGCTTTTACAATTTACTCTGTTCTTTATCTTTGGTTTTCAGCAGTTTGTTTATGACCTGAATAAGGTGTGGTTTTCTGCTTGTAAGATTCCTAGATTATTGTATTTTCATCAAATTTGGGAAATTTTAGCAAGTACAACCTTGATATATTTTTTTTTTTTTTCCTGCTCCATACTAGCTTTTCTTTACTTTCAAGACTCCAGTTGTGGGTAATTAAACCACCTTTATTGTCTACAGTGACACTTTGTTCCTTTCATGTTTCTATCTTTTCCCCTCTCTTCTTCTGGTAGGATGATTTCTACTAATCTGCCTTCGTATTTGTAGACCGTCTCTTCTGCCATCATTAATCTATTATTAAAGCTATCTATTTTAAAGATTTAGATATTGTACTTTTCCACAATAGTTTCATTTGTTTCTTTTTATAGTTTCTATGACTCTGCTGATATTTCCCTCTTACTCACTAATTGGGCCTCTTTTGTCTCAGTTATTGGCTATGTTTACATACATCTTTTAAAGTTCTTAACTTCTAATTCCAACATCTTAGTCTTCTTAGTCTGTTTCTGTTGCTGCTATTCTTAGTAATTTGCCACTTCTCCTGCTTCTTAGATTGTGTAATTTTTATTGTATGCTGGACACTGTAGACTAAAATATGTGTGTCTACTTTATGTTCTCTTCCTTTAAAAGTTATTGGGTTTTGCTGTGAAAGGCTGTTAAAATTATTGGTAGATTATCTTGATCCCAAAAGCTTTGTTTTATTCCTCATTAGACAATATATGTTTCAATTTTATCATTAATTCTAGGACATGGATCTTACTTGAGGGCAGCAGTTCTCAAACATCTTAATGTTAGGATCCCTTTACCCTCTTAAAATTTACTGAGCACTTGACAGAGCTTTTTTATGCAAGTTATCTCTACCAATATGTACTATATTAGAAATTAAAACTGAGAAATTTGGAAATACTTCATTACAAACGTATTAAACATAACAGCAATAAATGCATTAAATGTTAACAAATATTTTAATGAAAAGTAACTATATTTTCCAAAGCAAGAATTTAGTGGGGAAAGTAGCATTAGTTTTTTTTTTTAAACTAATTTAATATCTGACTGTGTGGAAAACAGTGGTCTATCTAGTTTTGCAATCGATTTGTTGCCTTGGTTATCATATGTGAAAAAAAATCCAGACTCATACAGATATGTAGTTTGAAAAGTGATGAGAATTTTAATAGCTTTTTCATATAAATGAAGATATTTCCCTTTAATATCAACCAAAACATCACAAGTAGTAATTTCTTAGAAGTTGGTTATAAAATGGAATATGAAACCATATCAACACCTTTTGGTTTTCTGACATATTAAAATCCACTGGACTGTCTTGTAGTTTTAATAACTTTTTCCCCATACAGGATTTTGTAACACTGTGTATTGATAATTTGGTAAACATTGGTTCATCAGTTATAAAGATCTTTCAAATGTTGACACATTTTATTATATAATATCAGAAATTTATATTCACCACTGTCATTAGAAAAATCATTAAGTATGGGAAATTGTCATGCTTATGGAAGCAGATACAAGTTTTCCTAAATTATAATTTTTACTTGAAAGCTGAATATTTCTCATTGACTACAAATACTATCAGTTGTTTTCCTGAAGATACAGGCTTACTTTATAAAGTTCTGAGAAAACATCTACAAAATATTTAAATCTGAATAATCAACTATTTGGTTAATTCTTGCAAGTAAAAATGGTGTTCTTCAAAAACAACATTTAGGTGAACTTGCAACTCAGATTATTGTCTGAATGCTTTTTCCTCAGATAGCTACTGTATTTTGGCATGTAGCAGAAGTGCTATGTGCATGTACAAAGACTATTAATAAAATACATATACTTAACACCAAAATTTAATACAATTAAGAAATTATACTGCTTCATCAAGAATATTCTTATGTTGAACTGAAAAAATGTATATAGTGATAATAATAATTTTGTACTGTTACTTCATTGCATTAAGGAATATAATGCTATTAGCAGATTTTGGTGCTGAAGTTGATTTTTAAATTGTGGGAAGTTCTACTCACCTGTTATTCTCCTTCATCAGTGTAAATGTTAACATGGGAGAAAAGGGAATAATGTGTTAGTAATATAATGAAAATATTATAATGACTTTGTGTATCCCCCAAGCTTCTAGTGACCCATTAGAAGCTGGGGAACTCACTTTGAGAACAACAGTTCTCGAAAATGATCCTTAATCCTAAAATGTGGCCTTTTTGCCATCAGCTGAATGCCTGGCGTGCTCAGAAAGCTCTTTTCACTTTGGCTGGAATTCTAACACTCCCCAGTGCTGTTGGGATTGTAAAATTTCTGTTCAGCTCCCACCTTTGCAGCAGTCATTCTTGTCACCACAGAGTCTTGCTAAATTCAATTCTTGATCTTGATGTGTGGTGAAGCTACACATAAAATTCTGCCACCTATCCAAACTTTTTCCACTTTACAGCCCCAAATTCCAGCAATTTCATTAGATCTAGACTCTTATCTTTGCCTCTTCAGCTCAGTGAGACTGCAGTTCCTAGCATAGAAGTCCTATAAGTGGCAGAAAGCAAAAAGAATATGGTGATGGTAGTGGGACTGACACGTATTTTCTTTCTCTCAAGTATTAGAGTCAGAAGTTGCCTGCTATCCAGTGTCTGAAAACAGTTGCTTTATATTTTTTGTCCTGTTTCACAGTTAGTTGCTTGTAGCATGAGGTAAGTGCAGTAACTGGTATTGCCACGATGTGACCAGAATGGGAAGATCAGAATATATTTGGGGTGGGGGGTGTATTTAAAAAGTCATGTGACATATTTACTAATATATACACACATATACAGGAAAAGTTGCAAAACAAGTTGTGTGCACAACTTTTACTTGACAGACACGTTTGCTTACTTGACTGAAACATTTCAAAGGTGTGTTTTCTACCTCATTACTACTTTCTGGCAATATATTTCATAATAATTGGTACTAACACAAGAACAGTGAAGAAAGAGCAATTTTCTTTGAATCTTGGTAAATTAAGCCAGCAGAAAAATGATCCATCTTACTAATCTACAAAAGAACAATGCTAATGACAAGTCTTAAATTTTCGTGCAGTAGTAAAGCTAGGAAGTTGACAGTAGATTCTATTACTAAATCTGATATTAGGTACTAGAGTGGTAATACAAATTCTAGGACTAAGCTTAACATAGTATGTGTACAGGAGATGAGTAAGAAACATTTTAATGGTGTTTAGAGTATGATTGTCCTTTCAGGCTTCAAGTGTTGAGTTGATTAATTACTTAACATTCTGTGCACAATAACCTAAGATACCTGTTAGATTACCTTAAATTTGAAGAACAAATATAGTAAGATTATTGTCTTTTGAAACTGAAAGTTCAAGTGCAAGTTAAAAAACAACAGTGAATGATCATAGGTGGGAAGTTTATTCCTTAGCATAAATTAACAAAGTATCCACCATGTTCTGGGGGCTATGGAGGCAAGGGTATTTCAGAGAGAATATCATTCCTTTTCCAGGAGTCTGGTAAGTAAGATGCATAAGCAAACAGATTACAAGAGAATGAGAAATGTTTTTTCAGAGGTTTGTATTAGGCATATTGAGAGTAAGACAAGATTATGTCTTTCTGAGCGGCTTACAAACAGCTCCAGAGAAGCAATGGCAATTGAATTGAACATCGAAAACTAAGTAGATTTAGAAGGTTAAAAGGTAATGAAGCGGTGACATTGTCTGGGGTAATAGCTGAGGTTCTTTGCTTCATGCCAAGAAAATTAAGGACATGGGCACACACAAGGAGTGAGTTTAAGAGAGGAAGTTTAATAAGCAAAAGAAAGAGAAAGGAAAACAGCTCTCTCTTGTGAGAGAGAGGCACGCCTGAATGGAATTCTGGCCTGCAGTGGAGTCACTGGATTTTATAGACAGGCTTGAAAGGTGGTGTCTGATTTACATAGGGCCCACAGATTGGTTGGACCAGATGTGATGTTTAGTTAGCCCTTGGGGAAGCTGGCCACCCGCCCTAATCTTTTCATTATGCAAAGGGGCTTTCCACTTGACAGGTGCCCTGTTGTCTGCTCCTTACCACACCACGGTTGGAAAGGAAAAGGGAAGATGGAGTCACCATTTTGAACATGCCTAGTCCCAGGTAGCCTTTTCCTGTTGGGGCAACTGCTGGCATTCACTCATGCAAGCTTCTAGGTTGCTTGTGTATGTCCGCAGCTCAATTTTACAGGCTGCTCTTTGTTATAAAAGAAAATGATTTGAGGGCTGCTTTTCATTAAAAGGAAAACTGTACCAAGGACTCCCATACCCTCACTATCTGCCTAAATAATTTCTCTTTAACTCCTATATCACTAAGAAAAGATATTTCAATACTAGGGATGAAAGGAACAAAAGTGTGAAACCAAAAGGAATTCTTATTTGGGGAACTCTTAACAGACCAATGAGGATCATAGCTGGAGCACATCATAGGAGTGATACCAAAATGTTGGAATCAAATTGAAAGGGTCTTGCAGATCATGCTAAGGAGTTTAACTTAATTCTGTAGGCAGGGAGAGCCAAATATTGAAAGTGTCTGATGTGATTAGATTCCTTTATACCTTGCCTGCCAAGTAATACCTATTCATTGAATTATTCAGCAAATATTAATTAAACATTAACTGAGTATTAGGCATTACATTAGAAACGGGGGATAGAACAGTGATTAATCCAGTCATTGTCCTTCTCCTTCTAGAACTTATTCTCTAGTAGAAGAGACAATTGAAGAATTACGATATAATGTGATAACGGCTAAGATACAGGGAGGGCTAGGTGCATTTTTAGCAAAAGCTAAGAAAATCTGATGATGGCAAGGAGGGGAGGATGCAGGTTAGGGAAAATCTTTTGGGGAAAGTCATGTCTAGGTTGGAACAGTGGGATGAAGCTGTTAACTAGAATGGACAGATGGATGACAGCCTTGGTGCCAGAAAGAACTTGGAGCAAGGAAGTGAAAGGTGATCTGAATGACTGGAGTATCTCTGAGTGATTTATGACATATGAGGTACAATGTTAGGAAGATTATTTTCTTCATGATAACAGTATCAGAAAGCTATAGAAGGGTGTTAAGCTTGAGAACAATTTAATTGTGTTAACATTTCAAAGGATCATTTTAGGTGAGAGGAACTGCCAGGAGATTGTTCAAAAGTCCACCAAGAGATGAAGATGGCCAAGCTAGGGCGGTGATGGAGATGGAGAGAAGTAGACAGACTGAAGAAATATTTCATGTTGGAATAAGGGATTGGCATAAACTGAACAGGATTTTGGGGGTACAGGGTTCAGGGAAGGGAGAAGTATAGTAAAGGATAAATTTCAGAGTTATGCCTGAAATTACTAGTGTTAGTTACTAAGAGGCAAGGGTGTTTGCAATGGGATTGGATAGGAAGAAAGGGAAGAAAATAAATTCAGCTTTTAGTGCATCAAGATTGTGATTCACATAGGATATTAAAGAGAATTTTCAGTAAGCATTTGTCTAAATTCCTGGGGAGAATTTGGGCTGGATACATTTACCCTCCCCCAACGCCTCTCCACACACTTGAGATTTGTTTGCATGTAAATAAATTATGGAAATTCAGAGCAAGGCATATTTTGAGTTTATCCATATTCTAGGTGAAACAAACCTACCTTAGCTTTCATGCTGACTGGCAGGTCTGCTAATTTCCTTATCTCTACTTTCTCACTGATGACAAACATAATCTGTTTATGCTCAGTGATCTGAAGTAAACTGTGAATAAAAATGTTTTGGCATGTTAGCAGGGACAAACAAGTTGTGGGTATTAAACACACAGTAACAATAATCTGATCAATGGTTAGCAAAGTAGCAAAGTCATTTTATCATAATAAAAAGTATCTCTGCTTCTTCAGGTGTTGATGTCTTCTAATCAAGCTACTGCAATGAAGATATTTACCGAATTGCATCAGCTTCTCAGAGAAGTAAGATAAAGATTTATTAGGTAACAAATTTGTCCACATATGATCATGGCAGCTGTTCAGTATAGACCTCCTACTTTAAGGTCATATTATTGGGAGACTGCCAAGCATCTCTAAAAGGAAAGAAACAGTGCTCCTGAATCCTATCCTTACACACACAGTGTGTCCTGATTGTTCCATGCGATTTGCATCTCTCCAGCTTCCAATCTGGTCTAGCTCCTGTATTTTCAAGTGACTCCATTTAACTGCTCCTGTAGCTTTTCATTTATTGCATGATATTGTAGAAATAGTATAAACAGATCTGAGTTTGGGCAAGTCAGCTTCCTTATCTGGAAGATGGAGATAGTATTCTCTTTGAGCATGTGTTGTGAGTTCAATAAAATAGGGTGAATGTAAAGTGCTATGTGTAAAATGTATGTGTTGTATTTTATAGGCACTTGGCAAATATTTACGTGCATTTGTGGTGACTACCGCCCTTAAAACTGTTTTCTTGGAATTCTGTTCTGTGAGCTGCTTCTATGAGAAACACAGATAGAAATATGTATAGGTATTCTAGCCTGTTCTCTCTCCCTCCTCAGGAAGGAGCTAGGCACCAAGAAAAAAAAAATGCTGTTACAGGTTTAGAAGGATCACCAAATCTAATATCTTTACAAAGCCATCCACTAACATTTTTGTATGATTAACTCATTCCCCATTGATGCAGAAAGACCTGAATAGAATAAATAGCCTGAATGCATATATAATTGTTGTATTTTTCACAGTGAATTTAATATGCCTCAATGTCAATAATAACCAGATTTTTCAGTTGAAAACTGGGAAAACTATCAAAGTGACCCCAGAGCTTAGATTATGTGGCATTTGCTGTCTTTGATATGAAGAGATTAATAGAGAGGTTATTCTACTTCATCAATGTAGATGATAATCTGAAAAACCATCCTGTTTTATGAATAATTTTGTGTCAATTACTTCTAAATTAGGTCTATGTTCCCCCGTGAATTCTTAATTAGTATCATTGCTCCCATCTAATTTAAATTTAACATTTTTGTTTTCTTTGCACAAATTCTATTTTTGTAGGACTCTGAAATGCACTTTTTAAAAGGATGTTTTTCAATGAGTCCAGATGGTACCAATAATTATTTATTATCTTTAGCTTCCACCATTATCTGTCATCCAATCTGTGATATTATAAATCATGTTCAGTGCTCAGAGTTGCTGTAGCGATTCACTGGAAAAATGCTTGTGTAATAAGTTCAGAGGAATCTAACACATTATCGAGGTGGAACTACTTTCAAAGGTTTAATTAAAAGTCTGATGACTATACTAGCTTCATATTAGGGTTTTATGAGTAGTTGCATATGACTGTAATCCTTTTTGCTTGTCTCTAATTCACTGAATAATATCCAACTATATTTCCATAGAACTTGTCACAGTGTGAATTGAAGTTTTACCTGTTACCAGTGTGAAACTAGGAAAAGCCGTCAGCAGAAGTGATTTGCCGATTTAATAAATAAGACCCTTTGGTTAATTTTTACTTGAAGGGGATTAGAATGCTCTTTCTGATGGGGTGGGGGTGTCTCACTAGATTGTAATATTCAAGGAGAAGACATGACTGCTCTATTTTTATTGTTTACCACAGAACCAAACCCATGTAAATGCTCGGTACATGCAATTTATTTTCAGTCACTGGAATGATCTTCAAGCCCTTGCGTGCCAGTTAAAGCGTACTTACCCAAACTATTCCTTTCAAACAGAATTAATCTTGCTATTTGAGTGTTCCCTTACCATTTTGTGATGATCTGTGATATAATACTTATTGCATTTTTTATGATTTGTTTTCATTTATCTCTTTAAATGGTGATCTCATTGAGGACAAAGCCAAGACTTTTCTCATAAATCTTCATGTTAATAGTATCTAACAGAGTAGATTGCATATTTCTTGTGCTCAACAAACATCTTTTGAATTAATTACTAATCAGTGTTTCTGAGAGCAGTTGATGTGTATGTATGTGCATGAGCCATAACTTGCTGTATTATTAGGACATAGCATTTTGGTGGTCAACTAAAACTATTTTTCTTTTCTTCCTTTTTTTTTTTTCTCTCTTCTTTCTCCATTACAAATTGCTATTAAATTTGCTTCCACTAAAACACAGGATATAATTAATTTAAAAAATACAAATGCAGGCCTTTATATTGGGTCTTGACATTATACATTTATTTTGCTCAATGTTTCAGCCTATCAAAATATTAAAAAATAAAATCCATCAAAATTACTTTTGAATATTTGATTTAAAAGATATTGTATGTATTTACCCAAATTGTTCAGAAGCTGCTCAATTATGAGAGCAAAAACCAAGCCACTGGAGACTTCTCTTTAGTTCTAAACCAATTTATTAATCAACTTATTGATTATATTAAGTTATCGAACTGTGAATAAGCTTAATTGTACTATTATCCAGCTCAGTTTCTATATGCTCCCCACAAGGATTTCATAAAAAAGCTACAACCTTCTTAAAATTAAATTTTATATTACAGAGTGCCAATGTCTAGTATCTCAATAGAAAACATTAAGTGACATCAATGGAAATAGTGGCATAAGAACTTTCAAAAAATTATCTTATAAAAAGCAATGAGAACTCTAGAAGAAATTAATAATAATCAATGCTTTAAGAAACCAAGGCTTATAATAATTTGTGAACATTTATTCAAGAAAAATGGGCTGGGTGGAGTGGCTTATCCCTGTAATCCCAGCACTTTGGGAGGCTGAGGCAGGTGGATCACTTGAGGTTAGGAGTTTGAGACTAGCCTGACCAACATGGTGAAACCCTCTCTCTACTAAAAATAGAAAAATTAGCCAGGCATGGTGGTGGGTGCCTGTAATCCCAGCTACTCAGAAGGCTGAGGCAGGAGAATCAGAAGAATTGCTTGAACCTGGAAGGCGGAGGTTTCGGTGAGCCAAGATGGTGTCACTGTACTCCAGCCTGGGTGACAAAGCTAGGTTCCATCTCAAAAAAAAAAAAAAAAAAAAAAAAAGACGTATTCTCAGTAAAAACATTACGTTTTGTGATGTTTCAACTTACCCTATCCCCATCTTCCTCTTCCCATCAGTGGTAGCCTTGAAAAACAACAGCCTTGTAATTATCTTGAAAACCAGCAGTCTAGCAGCCACTGGAGAATGGATTTGGGGTTGGAATTCCTACGAAGCCCCATTTTTAACTGTTATTATTTGACATGTCTGGCAGTTCCTTGGAAAATCCTACTCCCAATGCTTGTCTGTATTTGACCCATATTAGAGCTCTTTCAGTATAAACACACTTTTGCCCAGGGATATTTGTTGAAATAATTTGAGGCAATTGCTCCAGGTAGTGAAAAGATGTGTTGACCAAAACACTTTTAAAAAAATTTGTTGGACCCATCTATTAAAGCTTTGGAAAGATCTGACATTTTTCCTGGGAATATAGAAGGGCCCTCACTTGCAGAGACATGTTCTTGCATAATACATACTCATTAATGACCCAAGAAGGCCCTACACTCTCCACAAGTAAGAAGTAAAAGCTACACATGTGCCACATTTTCCTTACACTGTGCAGCCATAAAAAAGAATGAGTTCATGTCCTTTGCAGGGACACGGATGAAGCTGGAAACCATCGTTCTCAGCAAACTAACACAGGAACAGAAAACCAAACACTGCATGTTCTCACTCATAAGTGGGAGTTGAACAATGAGAACATATGGGCACACGGAGGGGAACATTACACACTGGGGCCTGTCAGGGATCAAGAGGAGCGATAGCATTACAAGAAATACGTAACGTAGATGACGGGTTGATGGGTGCAGCAAACCACTATGACACGTGTATATGTATGTAACAAACCTGCATGTTCTGCACATGTATCCCAGAACTTAAGTGTAATTAAAAAAAAGAAAAGAAAAAAAAGATAGTGTAGCCCCGCAGTTTACAATTAACTGTTGGCCAAGTTATTAATTTGTGGCCAAACCAGAGTAAAGATTCCAAAGGCCAAAAAAAAAAAAAAAAAAAAAAAGGTAAAAGTTGGCTGGGCATGGTGGCTCATGCCTGTAATCCCAGCACTTTGGGAGGTTGAGGCTGGCAGATCACCTGAGGTCAGGAGTTTGAGACCAGCCTGGCCAAGTGGGTGAAACCATGTCTCTACTAAAAATACAAACAAATGAGCCGGGTGTGGTGGCATGCACCTGTAATCCCAGCTACTTGGGAGGCTAAGGCAGGAGAATCACTTGAACCTGGGAGGCAGGGTTGCAGTGAGCTGAGATCCCGCCACTGCACTCCAGCCTGGGCTACAGAGCAAGATAAAAAAAGCTAAGAGTGTTAAACTGCTTGACTTGAGTGTTGAAGCCATGCCCCACTAGATACACAGAGAGCCCTTTGGTAAAAGCTGGAAACTTATTGGTTACAGGCATTTAAGGAAGTTTACGTTCAGTCAGTATTTGACCAGTAAGCTGAGCAGAGACTTCAATAGCCCCATGCTACAAAGAACATAGATTTAATAAACATAGTTCAGGAAAGTCACTAAACAAACAGCAACAGCAGCAGCAGCAGCAACAATAATATGAACAAATACCATTAAACACATATATTTAGACAGACGAAAATTCTCGAAGCAATTGTGTAAACTTCCACCTTGAGATTTAGAAAAAAACCAGACATTATAAGAAAACTACTGACCAATGACAGTTATGAATATAGATTCACAAATCCTCAACAAAATACTAGCAAACTGAATCCAGCAGCATACTAAAAGGATATCCACTGTGATAGGATACTAGCAGCTCGCTAAAGATGTCTACATTTGAATCCCTGGAACCTTTAAATATTTTAGGCTACCTGGTAAAGGGCAATTAAGGTTGCAAATGGAATTAATGCTACTAATTGAAAAAACAACAACAAAAACCACACGCCTTAAAACCTTAAACAGGAAGGGTATCTTGGATTATCCAGGTGAGCCTACTGTAATCACACAGGGACGGGAGTAAACAAGCAGAGGAATAAAGTGGAGGATCATGAGGGAAAGAGATCTCAAATGGCAGGACGTTGAAGCCTGTAGTGATAGTGAAGAGAAGACTTTTGCAATTTATCCCATGATGAGAATCTGTCTAGCATCATGGATGTGTGAGAAGCGCCGGAAGAGTTTTGTGCCTCACGTGCTGTGATGTGCATGCCTCCCGTGCTCAAGCTCTCAGTCAACTCTATTATCTACGCAGTGTTCAGACTGTAATACTTTGGAGATTAAAGGAACCAATGTATGAGGCAAAGTAGCATGGAAAATAAGAATTTAGAAGGATAGGCTGGGTGCGGTGGCTCACGCCTGTAATCCCAACACTTCAGGAGGCCGAGGCAGGCAGATCACGAGGTCAGGAGTTAGAGGCCAGCCTGACCAACATGGTGAAACCCCATCTCTACTAAAAATACAAAAATTAGCCTAGCATGGTGGTCTGTGCCTGTAATCCCAGCTACTCAGGAGGCTGAGGCAGGAGAATTGCTTGAACCTGGGAGGTGGAGGTTGCAGTGAGCCGAGATCACACCATTGCACTCCAGCCTGGGTGGCAGAGCAAGACTCCATCTCAAAATAAAAAATAATAATAATAAAGAATTCAGAAGGATAGAAAAGGATATAAGGATATGGAATGACATTGGACATCGAGACGTCAGTGGAAATGGAGATTTGGAACCAGAGGTGAGTTGGATATTTGCAAACTTAAAAATCCAGATTCTCACCCTATGTGGGCTGAAATACATGCATATATTTCAAAAGACAGGATAAATGTGCTCACTTATGTGTGACATGGAATGTAAAGACTTGTAGAATACAGCTTAGGAGGGAACATAAAACTCCCACAGAGCTGAGTGAAAATCTCATTTCCTTATGCATGTTACAGTCGGTAATTCATGGAAATCCCGGAGAGCTTTGTATATGCCAATTATGAAGTTTCTAGTAGTTTGTCCAGATCGCAGCGGTTTCCAGTTTATCCTTTTATCCCATCTATTAATTATGAAAATAAATGAATATTATACAAGCTTTCAATCTTCTTCTTCTCCCATTTCACCTGGCTTTAGGAATGTGCCTGAAACAGGTAGTCTAGGGCATTGCAGCTCTGGATCAAGAAATGAGATACAGATGGAGGGAGGATCTTAGGGCCCTGATGGTGGAGAGTGACACTGTCACTTCTTGTGCATTTACTGTTGTTTATTCATAACAATGCAGTGCCAGTGTTTATAAATGCTTGTCTATTTTGGAGAACAAGGTTTCCTTTTGTTAACTTTTATCACGAAGAATGTGGGCACCATGCTGTATGAGGTTCAGCTGACAATATTGAAAATGATTGCACCTGGTTTGCGTTTCTCCTAGGAGACAATTTACTTTAAAGAGTGATAGAATTGGTCAGGTGCGGTGGCTTATGCCTGTAATCCCAGCACTTTGGGAGGCGGAGGTGGGCAGATCACGAGGTCAGGAGATCGGGACCATCTTGTCCAACATGGTGAAACCCCGTCTCTACTAAAATACAAAAAATTAGCCGGGCGTGGTGGCACATGCTTGTAATCCCAGCTACTTGGGAGGCTGAGGCAGGGGAATCACTTGAACCCGGGAGGCAGAGGTTGCAGTGAATTGAGATTGCACCACTGTACTCCAGCCTGGCGACAGAGCAAGACTCCATCTCAAAAGAATAAATAAAAGTATTGTCAGTTTGTCACATCATATTTGTAATTTCCATGAGAGCCCCCGTTTTCCTGTTGGAACTGATGGGCCATGGTGAGAATAGCTGCAACTCTTTTTCCAGTCCTCCTAGTCAACAGTCCACACCACAGCAAAATTCTTTAAGGCAATTTAATGTTACTACTGAGAGGTGACAACGTGATAGCAGCCCTTCTCTCCGCGCCTCCTCCGGCCTCCACATCTACTCTGGCGGCGCTTGAGGAGCCCTTCAGCCTGCCACTGCACTGTGGGAGCCTCTCTCTGGGCTGGCCAAGGCCAGAGCTGGCTCCCTCTCCTTGTGGGGAGGTGTGGAGGGAGAGGCACGGTTAGGGACCGGGGCTGTGCAGGGTGTTCACAGGCCAGCACGAGTTCCAGGTGGGCACCGGCTGGGCCAGCACTTGGAGCGGCTGGCCAGCGCTGCTGGCCCGGGCAGTGCGGGGCTTAGCACCCAGTCAGGCAGCTGCAGAGGATGCGCCAGGTCCCCCAGCATTTCCTGCCCACCCTCACGGTGCTCGAATTCTCGCGCAGCCTCAGGCGCCTCCTGGAGGGGCAGGGCTCGGTACCTGCAGCCAGCCATGCCTAAGCCCCTGCCCCCCAGCCCCCACCCTGCTCCCCCTGGGCTCCCGGGCTGCAGGAGCCTCCCCGACGGGCGCCATTCCCTGCTCCCTGGTGCCCAGTCTCATCAACCGCCCAAGGGCTGAGAAGTGTGGGCGTGTGGTGCAGGACTGGTGGGCATCTCCACCCGTGGCCCTGGGCAAGGGATCCACTAGGTGAAGCCAGCTGGGTGGGAACTTGGAGAACTTTTATGTCTAGCTGGAGGATTGTATATACACCAATCCGCACTCTGTATCTAACTCGGGGTTTGTGGATGCACCAGTCAACACTCTGTATCTAGCTAATCTGGTGGGGACTTAGAGAATTTTATGTCTAGCTAAAGGATTGTAAATGCACCAATCAGTGCTCTGTATCTAGCTCAAGGTTTGTAAACACACCAATCAGTACTCTGTATCTAGCTCAAGGTTTGTAAATGCACCAATCAGTGCTCTGTGTCTAGCTCAAGGTTTGTAAATGCACCAATCAGCACCCTGTCAAAATGGACCAATCAGCTCTCTGTAAAATGGACTAGTCAGCAGGATATGGGTGGGTCAGATAAGGGAATAAAAGCAGGTTTCCCCAACCAGCAGTGAGAACCCACTTGGTTCTCCTTCCACACTGTGGGAGCTATATTCTTTCGCTCTTCACAATAGAGCTTACTGCTGCTCCCTCTTTGGGTCAGTGCCACCTTTTTGAGCTGTTGACACTCACTGTGAAGGTTTGCAGCTTCACTCCTGAAGCCAGGGAGATCACGAACCCACCAAAAGGAAGAAACTCTGAACACGTCTGAACATCAGAAGAGACAAACTCCAGACACACCACTTTAAGAACTGTAACACTCACTGCAAGGGTCCCTGGCTTCATTCTTGAATTCAGGGAGACCAAGAATTGACCAATTGCGGACACACTGCTATCTATACTATGTTTCTGTTTTGAGATTTCTGAAACCCCTTTTACAAATTACATTCATGTAACCAATACTTCCAAGTTTGCTCACGTACGTGACAATGATTACCCCATTTTGCTTTCCATGTATCTTTTAGGTCACAGGCTCTCATAGGTAAAGGTGATGTTGACATTCTTTATGCCCCCATTGTTCCCACCATCTGAGGAGCCCTTCCCTGCCTGTTATAATTCCACTAATTCCTTCAAGATGCAGTTTTCTATTACTTCTTTCACTGAATCTTTCCCATCATCCTGTCCCGAACTCATTTATTCCTTTTCTCTTACCCCATAGAAAAATTTACTTTTAATTCTGTACAGATTTGTTCAACAAAACTTTATTTTACATGCAGTAGCACGGTGGTCTGGAGCTGCACCAAAGCCTGGCTCTACTGCATCCCACTGTGGGAACCTTGGCAAAGTACTTACTATCTGCCTCTGTTTCCTTATTTGTAAAGTGGAATAGTAATAATGCTTCCTAGGGCTGTTCTGAGGGTTAGGTGTGTTAATATACGAAGTGCTTAAGGGAGGGCCACTGTTTTTGACACTCAGGCTTTGCATTATACAATTCCAGAAGCATCTTTCATATAGAATGGAATGTAAACGGTGCCCTGGAATTGTGCATTATACTGCCTGAACAATAGTTAATGGATACCTTACTTAGTCACTGGCACGTAAAAGTAGCTCCAGATGGCTGGGCACCGTGACTCACTCCTGTAATCCTAGCACTTTGGGAGGCCGAGGCAGGCAGATCATGAGGTCAGGTGATTGATAACATCCTGGTTCACACAGTGAAACCCCCTCTCTACCTAAAATACAAAAAAATTAGCTGGGGTTGGTGGTGGGCACCTGTAGTCCCAGCTACTCGGGAGGTTGAGGCAGGAGGGCCGGAGAATGGCGTGAACCTGGGAGGCGGAGCTTGAAGTGAGCCGAGATCCTGCCACTGCACTCTAGTCTGGGCGACAGAGAAAGACTCCATCTCAAAAAAAAAAAAAAAGGAGTTCCAAGTGTATCTGGAAGTATTGATATTATTGTGATTCTTTGTTTCATAGGAGTAAAACATCTGTATCCTTAGATTACTTATTATTTCTAACTTCACATCCTTCCCTTCTCATCTCCTGCTTGCTTCTGCTCATCTCTTACATATTTAGTTGTTAACCATGGTCAACTCAGTCTTTCACACTGTATACACTATTTCTAGGAAATTATAAATTAGTAAATTTATACATGGAGAAAAATTAGATAAATAGGAAAGTGAGAAAATTATCTAAAAGAGACTTCATTCTCCATAAAAATGGCAGGCAAAAGCATTTTCTGTGCTGAATACTTATTTTATGATGAAGAAAATTATTCCTTTGCAAACTATCTACTGTTATTTAAAATCCCTAACACGCGCAACACAAATATATGATAATTTGATAAATCACATGCATAAATATTTAGGCAAAAATCTCAAAATGTTAGTAATTGAAAATTGCAAGTCACTCAAAAAACAACACAACTAATATGAAGTTTGTTTTAACTATGGTGGGATGGTTCAGTATTAGAATATCTATGAATGCAATGACTATATCAAATAATCGACAGTTTGAAAAAGCATTTCAAAAAATTATGCAGTAAAATTTAATATCTCAATAAAAGAAAACATCTGCCATGGCTAAAACAAACTTCACATTGGTTTTGATGTTTTTTAAGGTACTGCAGTTTGCAGTTACTAAGACATCTATTCTTAGAAGGTATACAATTTTGTAGTGTTTCAAAATCTGATATTTATATCTCAAATTAAGCATCAGCATTGTGCTTTAAGATTGAAAGCAGAAGAATTCATTTTATATTAAAAGTTGTTGGTTTACCTATGCGCAGGTAGAAAAATTTGTCTTGCCTTTACTTACCACGTCTTTCCCCTTTACCTACATACCTACAAGAGGTGTTATTATTAGATGTGATTTATTATTAAAATAAATATTGTTTACCAAAAACATTTTACATTTCAAGCATTATATTCAAGATCTCGTCTTCTATTTTTTAAATTGGTATTTCTACTGATTGTGTGGACCTACGTTCACATGTTTAATTGACTTCAGTGCTTAATATTAGTTCGTTTTCATTTTGACTTTATTTCCCCTTGAGTTCTTGATCTTGTTTTCTATTTCAATCAGCTAAAAATTCTATAAGAAATGTTCTAAATAAAATATAAGGGTAATCATTTCAGGCATTAAATATTCATGACTATTTTATTTTCCCACAAGAATAACAACTTTATAGGTAAAAACCTTTGTGTCACAATATATTTTTCTTAAAAATTATAGTGCTCCTTTTTCTTTGGATATGTTGATTTTTCAAGAGAACTGCAAAGCCTTTTTATAGCTAAAATTTCACTAGTTGAATGATTATAGGATTTTTTCTTTACTATCTTTGTAATATAAAATGTTATTGAGAAAAGTCAAATAAAACCTAGGTAAAAGAGAAATATATCCTTTTCACGGATTGGAAGACATTAAATGGTATCAGTTTTCTCTAGAATGGTCACCCTAGCCAAATTCCTACTAGAAATTTTTAGTGAAACATGACAAGATTATTGTAACACACACACACACACGTATACATATATGTATATAGCCAAAGTAAAGAAGAAACAATGCACAAGATTGCTATTCTAGTAGATACCACGACTCAATAAAAAGCTGTAAAACTTAAGGCAGCATGATATGCTCACAATGAGAGAACAAATGAATAATAGAATGGAAGAGAGACCACCCTACAGTCAAGACTAATGCCTATATGGACATTTGATTTATGACAAAAGTTGAAATGCATAGCAGTTTGGAAGGGACTGTCTTTTCAATAAAAATGCTGGAATAATTGGATATCCACCTGAAAAAAAATGAAACTCGATTCCTATCTCCCACTATATACAAAAATCAATTCCAATTGTTAAAGGCAAAACAACACAGTTTTCAGAAGATGAATGAAGACTATCTCCATGACCTTGCAGCTGGAAAAATTTTCTTAAACAAAATACATAAAATGCTAAGAATAAAGAAGATTAATAAATTAGAAGATTGGTAAATGTGACTGTAATAAAATTGAGACCTTCTGTTTATCAAATGTCATTGTTGAGTGAAACAACAGACAATGTAGTGAGATAAAGTACTTGCAAAATACATAATTGTCACAAGACCCTTATCCAGAATTTCTGCAAATGAATGAGAAGACAGAGTAGAAAAATGGGTAAAAGAATGTAAAGCCAATTTACAAAGAGGGTATCCAAATAGCCAAATGGAAATTTGTTCAACCTCAGTAGTAATTAGAGAAATGAAAATAATCATTTATGATACCAGTATACACATATGAGAGTGGCTAAAAATGAAAAAGACTGATGATAAACTTTGGCGAAGCTGCACATCAGTGGGAATTCTCATGAACAATGCTGACATTATTGTAAATAAGTATAATCATTTTGGAAAACACTTTGTTGTTTTTTATTACTATTGAATGTATGCATCTCAGTAACTCGGCTATTCTTCTATTTATAGACACTAAAACATGGACAAAACAGATAATTTATTCATAACACCCAAACTGTAAGCAAACTGTATGTCCTTGTATAGTAGAATTATTAAATAGTGGTATTCTCATACAATAAAATTCTGTACAGCAAAGAAAGTAATAAACTTCAGATGCACACAACAATATAGATGAATTCAAAAGACAATGTTTTCTGAAGAATTGTAATGAAAAAAAACAGCTAAAATACGTATTTCAAAAATACTAATCCTTAAGCTTAGTGACATACAAATAGCTGATGTAACTATTAACAAAAAGAGTTGATCAACATAAAATTCAAGATAGCAATTTTTTTTGAGGAAAGGAAGACTTGTGAGTGGGAAGATGCATGCTGAGGATGTCTGCAATGTTGCTGATGTTTTAAACTTTTTTTCACTTGAATGGTGGTTTAATATTGGTAATAAACATAATTTGTTAATGTGAACATTTGTATTTTCTATATGTGTGCTATTTAACCATAAAATGTTTTGCTTCTTACAGGAAAATATGCCAAAAGTTAATTAAGTTCCTGAGGTACAGTTTTAGTATAGTGACTCTTTTCTTTCTTTTCGTCTTCTAAATAAGAGATATTGTCTACCAAATAATTTTATGCTTCTGCCAGGTGAAGATGTAAAACTGAAAGATATTGATTAGATGCTGAAATATTAAAATTTTAGAATATCTTACTGATTTATGGAAACAACAGAAGAAAATATTTGATTTTGAAATTATCCCCCAAACAGAAAATATGTTCGTTATCCACAGATAATTAACAAATGAGTCTGCAGTCCTTCTATGACTGAGACTCTTCACTTATTGATGATGTGTGTGACAATCTATATCACCTGTAGAAATGGCCAAAATTTTGAAAATGCCTTGGCCCGGTATCAGACATCAAACTTTTGGTTTTAACATTTTCAGATTTTAACTATGTGATCCTAGAATGCCATTTGCTGGTTTTCTGTTTTAATCAACCTCCTCTTAGAAATTACACTAATTGAGAGAAGGTATGAGAAATGACTAAAGCTATAGATAATTAACAGAGATTTTACATGGCCTTCAGAGGCTGGATTTGTACTTTTTAAAGTGCATGAGAGAACTGTAATTGTAAAAACCGTGGGAGTCTTACATTTGCTTAATTTGAGGCTAGTTCTCTATAACTTATTAGGTTAACTATTTTGACTGAATAGACACCTTTTTCCTGATCTGCTTATAATAGGTGAGAAACTATTTCAATTCACATTTTAAAAATGCAGTTATCCCTTGTTCTTCATGGAAAATTGGTTCCAGAATTCCAACAGATACTAAAATTCATGAATACTCAAGTCCCGCAGTCTGCCATGAGGAACCTGCAGGTGCAAAACGTTGAACTTCAGTATCCACGGGTGCTGCATCACACAAATACGGTATTTCCGATGAGCAGTTGGTTGAAACTGAGATATGTTGGACTGACCGTCTACAGTATTTTAAAGAATAGTTTTAGGCTTAAAAGTATTATAAAGATTGTACAGAGAGTTACCATAATCCCCCCCCCCCCCCCCCCCAGTTTCTCCTACTGTTAATGTCTTACATTAGTATGATACATTCATTACAATTAATCAACAAACATTGATACATTATTACTAAAGTCCACACTTTAGTTTTTCTCAGTTTGTATTCAATGTACTTTTTCTTTTCCATATATGTTGTCATAACTCATTAGTCTTCTCTTGGTTATGATGATTTCTTAGATGTGCTTTTTTATGACCTTGACAGTTTTGAGGCACCTTGGTCATATATTTTATAAAACACCCCTCAAATGAGATTTGTCTTGTGTTTGTATAATTAAACTGGGATTATAGGTTGTCACATGCATTGTTCTGAACAGGCTAAATTATCCTCTGTTCCACACACATTCATTGCTTTTTTATATTGACAAACCTCTAGCAGAAATATTCTTCCTTGCCTTCCTCATGTAGAAAAATTTTACTCATTCACTTTTCCAGATGAATTTTAAATGTGATCTCATCTGTGAAACTTTCTGCAACTTTTCCAAATACTGACTCCTTTACTGCTCTTTGCTCCAAAAAAACTGCACATGACTTTTTTTTTTTTAATAGGACTTCAGTTTTATGGCAATTGTAGATTTATATGGCTCTGTATCCCATTTGATTGTGAGTTTCATCAATACAGGAACTAGATTTTATTCTTCTATGCAATAGCCCCTGTGGCTAGAATAGTGTCTGAAACTGAAGTTTCTATTGAATCTGAATAAATAATAAAACCAACAATGAGAGATGCTCTGAATGCTCTTGAAACACACATTTTTAACCATTGCTGTATTCTTGTGAAGGAGATCATCGGGTGGAAATCATCTGGTGCATTGTTTTTCTAATTAATCCTATTACAGCAGAGGCTGCATATACTCAATTATCTTGTTCAAAATCAATTTCCTTACTTCTTTCAGGAAATACAGCCACGCTCAAATTAAAACAGTGTGTCTTCACCATCTAGTTTCCTGGGGGGTGGATCTGTTTTAGAGGGCTCATTACAAATCTCTACATGCCATGGGAATTGCAAATAGATCATGATATCATCATGGCAACTTTATATTGTTTGATCAGATTGGTCAAATACTCTATGCCAACCTTTGGCCTGAAGTCACTGTTTTTTCATTTTTGGTTGTTTTCAGCTTTCTGGAATACCAACAGATTGCAATTCGTATATAAGAGTCTTTTTTATTGTGTTAATTAGATGATGTCTCATTGTTCAGTAATTTTACCTTAAATTTACAAGAGAGGATATTATTCTCTGTTGTATTCCTATGATTTTGTGTAAGATGTGATAGAATTACTAAATGGGGCCTAAGACTTGTGGGTTTCTCTTTGAAAATATATTAGGGCATCTCTAAACGACAAAGATTTTTTAAAGTAGAGAAGATTAATAGGACAGTAGGAGGGTCTTTCTGGCCCTCTATCTAAGAGACAAAAGTGTTTTGTTTTTTTTTTTTTAATGGGGGATTCCACCATATTCACTTGCGTGGTTGGTGAATGTTTCCTTGTGCCTGTCCAGTGAGTATTCTGCCAGACCCTAGATATGAATTAGAAGAGTGCACTGGCCCACCTGTAGGTAATCCCCTCCTTTATTATGGATTCACTTTGTTTTAAACTGTCTTTTAATCAGCTCTGTTTAGCACAGATGACAGGAGAACACATTACAGAATTTTAAGTCAAGCTCTAGGTCTGTTTTGATTTGCAGAGTATCTGGTTTTGAGAAGAGTATTTTCCAGGATGTCTGGGGAGAAAATGCTTTTCTGCTGAGCAGCGAATCACAGGCCATTAAGAGGGCACCTAAGGCCCCAGGCAGAGGTTGAACAATCAACATGCGCTTGTGATAGAATGACTTTTTTCCATCAGATTTCTGATTGCCAGGAGCCAGCTGGGATGAATGTTTTTTTAAAAATTAAATTTGCAACCACAAGACAGGATTGAGTTTTGAGTTCTCCACTTCCTGGTTCTTTATTCAATACAGGGTTAAGAGTGACTAACACTTCAGGTTAAAAGTTAAAATCCTATTAACATATAAGTTAACTTTATAACTGTATTTTTTTGAGTCACTTTTAGTATATTTTAGACTTTATTTATATAAATTATAAATTATCACACTACATATATAAATTAGCAATTTATATGAATACATAATAAGAGTAGCAATGAAAACAAATTTTACATAAGATCAGGCACATTCAGGGTGGTATGGCTGTAGAGGAAACAACTTTTAAAATCATTTAAAACTGTTGCTTTTCTGGCAAAAGTGAAACAATCAAAAAATAATTTTCCAGAATTATTTTTGGTGAACATAACTTTTAATTTTGCTTGATACGAGAAAATAACTTTTAACTACTTGCTATATATTCTTTCATATATTGTCAACATTTTTATTTTCAGGACTACATAGAATAATGTTGGATTGAATAACTTTTATAAAATTTAGTAATATATGCTGTTATTAATTTTTTTGAATTTCAATTAACATACTAAAGTACTGAAGATCAACTAATTTCCACAAGGCAGCCAATAGCATCCAGTAGACATACAGAGACCCCATGATATGACTTTGACATTGTGGAAGCTCAAAGTAGAGAAAATCTTCTAACCATAGCCATCTACTCACTGTAGTTTTATAGCACTGATTTTATATATGTTTTGTGTATGTTTCATGAACTCAATGCTATTGGTGCTCATGTAATACCTAAGGCAATCAATGACAGATTAAGATTTTGTCAGATAAGGAAATCATTAGAATCTCTATGATATTTTCCTTTTTCCAAGAATAAATTTTCATCCCCTGGAGGCGATATCATTCCCATTGAAATGCATGGTTTATGGTAGATTCATTGATGTTGAGAGCCTTGAATTCTCAATTAGAAAAATAGGAATTATATAATCAAACTTACATTTAAATGTATCCCAATATAATGTGTGGTTGTGTAGTTTATTATTAGTTCAAGCAGTATTTTTGACTATCAGCCATATATCACACTTGATAGTAGGTGCTAGTGATATATAATTGAATAGCATATCAAGATTTGGCTTTTACACTAAGAAAACTTGCAGTATAAACAGGTAGGCAAACATATAGACAGATAATTTTAATACAAACGGCAAGTATAGTTATGGTAGTGAGCAAAGAAGGATCCTAGCTTACTTTTCCCATAGGTTAAGGAAATGTGGAATGACAGCAAATTTATTATGAAGAATGAATGGGCTATGAGTCTGGAAGAAGACTCATGATATATGAGGGCAGAAGGAGAACAATCTAGTTGAGAAAAACAGCATTTGGAATGGAAACATGAAACTACATGACTAATGTACTCTTTGCACAAGCAAAATCAACTTAAAAATTTTTTTTTGAGTCAGTCTCACTCTGTTGCCCAGGCTGGCTTGCAATGGCATGATCATGCTTCATGGTTCACTGTAACTTTGAACTCCTGGTCTCAAACGATCCATCCCCTGACCATTACCTCAACCTCCCAAGTAGCCAGGGCTATGGGTATGCACCACAACACCTGGCTGACTTAAAAAAAAATCTTTTGTAGAGACAAGGTATTACTTTTTGGCTCAGGCTGGTCTTGAACTCCTGGCCTCACGTAACCTCCTGCCTGGGTCACCCAAAGCAGTGGGATTACAGTGCTTCTTAATCTTTTTCACCAGTGTACCCCTAGCAACAGAGATGGTTGTTAATACTGCATTATTTTAAAGCTTAAAAGCTGCTATTTCAAACTTAAAATTTCATGTGAATTTTGGATTCTACTCTATTTTATATCTGCTTACTAATAATTTTAAATTACTTGTTAATTCAATTGCTCCAAAAAACATTTGAGTAATGCCGATAGTCTTAAAAGATGTGCCATGTTTATGCTTTGAGCATCCTATGGTACATCTTCATATCTGTGGTAATAGGTATGTCTGGGTTTGAGAATTAAGTGTGGCCTTAGGTTATGAAGGAAATTTAAAAATAGTAGAAAAGTAATAGCATGTATTTCTCCTTTAAATACAATATTCAGGTGGCAAGGAAGAGGATGAATTTGAAGGATTTAAGAGTGGAAATAATCAAGAAGCTACGGCAGTAGTTTGAGTAAGAAGGAACTTAGGTTTATATCCTCCCATGGACACTGGGAGTTAGAGACTTTAATTTTACTACATTTCAAAGGAACAGCACCCAGGTCCTTGAGAAATACATTCCTGGGTTGTAAAACTGGCAAGAAGCATTTAAAAAGATTTACGTGTTAAAGGAGAAAAGAAAGGACTTACAATTCCAAGTTGTCTAAAGTCAATGTTCTAAGAAAAAGGAGGTGGGTGCTTAGAGATGGGAACAAGTCTGTTTAAAATTCAGTCAAGGGGGCCAGGTGTGGTGGCTCACGCCTATAATCCCAGCACTTTGGGAGGCCGAGGCAGGCCGATCATGAGGTCAGGAGATCTAGACCATCCTGGCTAACACGGTGAAACCCCGTCTCTACTAAAAATACAAAAATTAGCCGGGTGTGCACTTGTCCCAGCTACTTGGGAGGCTGAGCCAGGAGAATGGCTTGAATCCGGGAGGTGGAGCTTGCAGTGAGCAAGTGCCACTGCACTCCAACCTGGGCAAAAGAGCAAGACTCTGTCTCACCAAAACAAACAAACAAACAAACAAACAAGAAAACAAAAAAATTCAGTCCAGGGAACGGGAATATCAAGGACATGTTAGTCATTGTTAAAGATTAAATTTTAAAACTGACCTAAAGGATGAGCATGGTGGCTCACACCTATAATCCCAGCACTTTGGGAAGAAGAGATGAGAGGCTCACTTGAATCCAGGAGTTTGAGACCAGCCTGAGCAACATAGCAAGACCCTGTTTCTACAAATAAATAAATAAATAATAGGTAGGCATGGTGGCATGCAGATGTAGTCCCAGTTACTCAGGAGGCTGAGGAGGGAGGATTTCTTGAGCCCAGGCAAGAACCTCTGTCTAAATAAATAAATGAAAAATAAAACTAAACAGCTGACTTCCAACAACTGTGTATGAAATAACAAGGGAAAGAGGGAGAGACAAGAAGAAAATAGCCAACATATGAACGTGTGTGTGTGTGTGTGTGTATACATATACAAAACAAGTAAAGAGAAAATACTAGAAATTCCATGGGCATAAACCCATTTATGTACTTTTGTTTTGAAAAGATTACTTGATCAAAAGAAATGCTGTTTGGAATACTGTCACAGTGTATAATTGTGATTGACTTTCTGCAAAATAGCACAGTCTACAGGGTTGTGAATGGTGATGCAGGCAACAGCATTGTGTGAGGAAAGATTGATGCATATTCAGAATATATGTGTATATTTTAGGGAAGATGAATGTCTGACCCCTCACAATGGAAAAGGTCCAACATAAGCAATCTACTACCAATTGACTGGCTGATTCTACACTAGCCTGGGAAGTGGTATTCTAGCAGGGGTTCAGGATTGGTCTCTTCTGTTGGCATATTAGACACTCAGCAATAGCAGTAACTAGGTCAGACTTGATAAGAGAAAGTCCAAGATTTGAACCATGGGCCAGTCTTTGTCCCTGCCACCAGGGACCCTTTTACATGGGTCCATTGATCTTGTAATGAATTGGTTAGGGAAAAGAAGTAACTGGCATATGTGTAATTTTGTCCACTGGAATATTGACAACGTATTGATTTGAACATGCTGAAATGTTCACTTTGGTGAACATACAATGTATTGAAGTGAACATAGTAAAATGTTCGCTTTGGTGAACATTCACATGGAACAGAGATACCTTCATAGCTATGTGCCCATTGTGAGAGGCCCATCCATGTGTCTGTCCCAGACACTCATGTTACTAATGTCCCAACCATATTCATTCTGTCTGTGACCCTCCAGCAAAACCATCAGTAATTGTCCATGATCCAGCCTTCTCTCAGTCCAGGAAATGTAGACAACCAAATATACCATTTGAACTTAGGCCCATATGGAATACTTTACTGCTGTCATTCACAGTCATGTTTGAGTGGATCTCTATTGCTGCATCCACCCACTCGGATATCTTCCTATATTTTCTGTCTGGGGAACTCCTCATTCTCTGGCTTGCATATTTTACTAAGGCATCTGAAGTACTTGCTATTTTCTGTTTATCAGATTCAATCATCAATATAGTGGACCACTGTGACATTTTTCAGAATGTTGAGATGGTCAGCATCTCTATGAACTGTATTATGGCGGAAGGTGAGAATTGTCCTAGTTGTGAGATAAGACTATGAAGGTATATTACTGGCCCTTCCAGGTAAAATAGCACTGTCTTTGGTGGTTCTTCCACATTGATAGGGACAAAAAGCATTAGCTAGGTCAACAGCTGCATACCAAGTGCCAGGGGCCATGTTGATTTGCTCAAGTAAAGATGTTACATCTAGAACAAGAGCTGCAATTAGATTTGCTATCTAATTAAGTTTGTGATGATCCAGTCACTTCCCATATCCATCTAACTTTTTCACAGGCCAATCATGTGATTAAGTGAGATTATGATAGGTATCAACACCCTTGCATTTTTCAAATATATGAAGTTGGCAGAAATCTCTGAAATTCCCCCCAAAATGTAATACTGCTTTTGATGTATTATTTCAGTTGTTATGCAGGATCCTCCATTTGGTTCTTGCTACTATGGACATTACCCTTTGTGTCAAAAAACCAATTTATATATTCTACCAGTTTCCAAATACACCTTTTTTAACTATGCCATCAGGCCCTGTTGAGAAACACATACGGGGTGGATCTATGTACTTACTGGATCCACTGTCATTCACATTTGGGCAGACTCTACCGGTCACCTGACTACCATAAACTCCTACTTTAACTGGTAAGTCACAGTGACATTTTGGGACCTTAAGAATTACTGATACTTTGTCAATGTCTAGTAATGCCCAGAAAGTATTTACTTTTCCCTTGTATACTCTTATTCTAGTAACTGGCTGCAGTACTTTTTGGAAAAAGGTTAGATATACTAGTGGCATTGCCGCAGGGCTCTTCCACAAGGAGACCCAGACTGCTCTTTAAGAGATTCTGTATCTTAAACTGCCTTAGATATGGAAAGTGAGTTAGAAGTCATGACCAAGTATTATGGTGACTCAAGTCAGGATTTGGCCATCAGACTTCTATTTTTCTTTTCTGGTACATTTAAATAATGTCCTTGCAGTTTTCCCATCTGTTTCATTCTTAGGGACATTGTAATCAATTAGTCACTCTCAGAGATCCCTGAAGGTCAGAACTCTGCTGCCCTGTGTGACAAATGTGTTTATTTTGTCTTTGACAATTAAGTGATGTCACTTGGTCTCTGCTTCTCTAGGAATCCCATTATTCTCTTTGAAATCAGGAGCCTATCTCAATTACTATATTTCCCATTGTTATATGTGACTGACTAAGATGCAGAACCATGGAGATTTTCAAGGATGAAAGTGCTGCCCTTAGAAATGTATTTGGCAATGAATAGTGGAGAAATTATCTCCTGGGTCTTCTTGGTGGATGGCTAGGTATATCATAGGTTAATCCACACCAACATTCCCATCTTCATAAACTTTGAATTCATTCCTGCTCATCATTGCAGGGAAGCACTAACACTCCTCCTTATTAAACATATCTCACCATTAAGTCCTAATTTCAGTCCACCAACCAAGTAGGACATCAGAACCACTTCCAGGTGCATAAGCCAATTCATTAAATTCAGATTACTGAGTAACTGCACTCATATAAATGCATTTTGCTTTATCTGGTGTTATATTCCACCTTCCTTGGTTTAATAGCTATAGAATTAGCTACAAAAGCCGGGCGCGGTGGCTCACGCCTGTAATCCCAGCACTTTGGGAGGCCGAGGCGGGCGGATCACAAGGTCAGGAGATCGAGACCACAGTGAAACCCCGTCTCTACTAAAAATACAAAAAATTAGCCGGGCACGGTGGTGGGCGCCTGTAGTCCCAGCTACTCAGGAGGCTGAGGCAGGAGAATGGCGTGAACCCGGGAGGCGGAGCTTGCAGTGAGCCGAGATCGCGCCACTGCACTCCAGCCTGGGCCACAGCGCGAGAGACTCCGTCTCAAAAAAAAAAGAATTAGCTACAAAACACTTATCCCAGGATTTTGCTGACAGATACAACACAACGTTGCAATTCTTTGGAGTATAATCTCTTTCCTCTTGGGCCAAGCTGTGTAACTGACACGTGGAGAATATCCTTACAAGGAATCGGCCCCAGGTGAGGTTATCACAGAGTTTTCAAGCAAAGGAAGAGTGGCCTTTTCAGACACAGGAGTGAAAGCTACTTCCGTTGGTCAGGGAGGTTCAACGTGCCTCAGGGATTTGAGATGCTCTGTTTCATTTGAGTTCAACAAGATGTCCTCATTCAGAATTGTAGTGGCATGTTGTTTTTAAATCAATGTTCTAATGCTCACATGTGAAACTTGAGGAAGATGTAAATTTAACTGATATTTGATTTTGTAACCTGCATAACTAAATTTAGTATTTGATTTTGTAGCAATAAAATCAATAAGATATCTCTTATTTTTGTTTTATTTATTTGGGGGTTTTTGTTTTTCCTATAAGCACTCAAATATATTCAGGATATTCTGTTCCAAAACATGGTCCTTGTAGTCATTTTCACTGCAGATAACCGCAGCAGTCACGTGGACATCCAAGGCACTTATTTCACTCGGAACATCATCACAGTTAAGTATGTAATAACATGACTAATTGTGATGCCACTGCTTGGCATGAATTATCAGCATACCCTTTTGCATTGGCAAGTAGTAACTCAGGGCTGTATTGAATTTCAAGGGAAGGACCAATCCTATCCCCCAATCCCACCTTTGAGTGTCTGCCTCTTGGGACTACCTTTGCTACGAATTTTGTATCTTTCAGGGTCCAGTCATAGAAAATCACACCAATAATTTGGAGACAGAAAATTCAGTATAAGAAAAATTAATTGGCAAAATTAGTTAAAAGTGTAATGGAGTACTTTAAGTGCTATAGAAGTAGCAAGTTCAGAAAGCAGCTGCTTCCTCTAGGATTGTAGGATGGTGAGTAAAGAGACTAAGAACTTAGCAAATCTCTCTTACCCCAAGAATGTGATTCAAACCTTTTTGGAGAGGATGGCTGAAACAGGAAAACATAGCCTGATGTTGCCAAAGAAATTTGCCGTAGACTACAGGCCAGAGTTAGTTCATAAGTGTGGTTCTCCATGTGGCTGGAAACAGTTTCCAGAGATTGCTGGCTGGAGCTGGTATACAGAATCAGCCAGATGAGTGGTTGGAGAGGCTTGCTGGAGAGTAGAGGCCATAGTTCTGTGAGGGTCATTAAGGACAATACTACTGAGCCACTCACGTATAATCTGCGGGAAACAAAACAGCCCTCTGGGGTCTGGAAAAGAAGCTTTTTCTATAATGGCTTAATAATGTCCCTCCATTACCCTCTGTTGTCAAAGCCTAACAGCAAACTGTCTGGCAAAGGAAAAATATTTATTGGACACACTCCAGTATCACAAAGCAAGGAAAAGAAGAGTAGATTTGGAGCTGAGATACATTGGTAAGATAACCAGTATAGTTTTGGACATTGGGATTGAGGTGCCTGTAAGACATCAACATAGATAATTAGCAAACCTTTAGATATGGTGTTTTGAAAAATCTCAGGGCTTTTAGTGTAGGTGGTGGTGTTATCCACATAAGAGTGTTTGAGATCTCCAAGGGGAGCATACAGAGGAGAGGCTGCTGGGCTAAAACAAGAGCCAAAAGAAGGGCCATTCCTTAAGGGTTGGTCAGAAAGGATGTGAAGCCTCAAGAGGAGGGCTAGAAGAAGTGACAGTAGGACAGGTAGGGGTGATAGGTTTCATGGAAGCTCAAAGAGGAGAGGTGCAAAGAAGTGAGAGTGATCATCAGGGTCAAATTTAGCAGAAGGAAATAGTAAGAAAAGACATGAATAAAGGCAATACTCCTGATTAAAAGAAATCTGGAATAAGATGAATCTAAATTTTATTTAGAGAGATATATGATAATTTCAAGAAGTTTAGCTGAAAACAATAGACAGGATGCAGCAATCTGGGGGCATGGTGCAAGTGGCAGCTGAATGGTCAAATGAAATAGATTATTTTTTCATAGGAAAACATGAACATGTTTTAGCCTGCAGGTGTCTTTTGTTTGGATCACATTATGTTCTTTTGAAAAAGTGTCTGAAGGCTGAGACCATGAATTCCCTATTATATTTTATCCATCTTGAAACATTCATTTATGTTACCTGCTTTGCCCTGCACATTTTAGAATACTGACATTTGGGCTGCATATTTCTTAAATTTTAATTAATGGAAAAAAGGAGATTGTTAGTCATTTGTCCAGAAAGGCAATTTATAGTATAATTGATAAAATGAATCTTGGAACTAAAAAATAATTTGAAATGATTGGCCTCCGTTTAATGTTTGTGTCCTCAGACCAGTGCTGTCCTAAGATGAGAAAGGGTAGGTGACTTTCTCAAGATCACACAGTCAGTAAGTGGCAGATCTGTGGTTAAAACTGAAGCTTTTCTTCCTTGTACTCTTAAGAATACTAGTCTTCATTCCCATCCTGATACTCTCTTAAGTATCTAGTTTCAAAAGAAAATGTGGACAAAAGAGAAATCTTATGAAAAAATAAAATTATGTCTTTTAGGAATTGAGCAGAACATTACTTCACTGTTCTTCTTTTTCAACCCAGTGATTTTTTTCCTATGTGTTATCAAGTAAGTCAAAGCTCTGGCTAGCAATATGCTATCCCTGGGGCTTAAACTCAATAATATATCTGATTTTAACCATACCTTAAAGCATCTCTTGGTCTATGTCTTCTTTCAGCCACCAAAATAATGTGGTTAATAAGAAAATTGTTCTTTTTTTAAAAAAAATTATATTGTGTGTATTTGAGATTTACAACATGATGTCATTAAGTACATATACAGAGATACATATAAACACATAGTACAATGGTTACTATAGTGAAGCAGATTAACATATCTATCACATAGTTAATGTTTGTATGATAAGAGTAGTTAAAATTACTAATTTTAAAAATACAGATTTTAAAATCCTCGATACAATATAGTTTTATTAACTTTAGTCCCAATGTTGTACATTAGACCTCTAGACGTGTGCATCCTATATATTTGTTTTCTTTGAGCTTCCTATTTTCTCTCCTCTACCCTACCTATGATAATCACTGTTTTTCTCTATTTCTGTATATTTCAGTGGTTTAAAGTACACATACAAGTGAGAATATGCAATATTTTGGGGGGAGGGGAGTCTCCCTTATTTCACATAGTATAATATCCTCTAGCTCCATCCATGTAGCAAATGACAGGATCTTCTTTTTTAAGGCTGAATAATATTCGTGTGTGTGTGTGTGTGTGTGTGTGTGTGTATCACATTTTCTTCATCTGTCGACGGGCATTTAATTTGTTTGCGAAGGTTGGTTGTCATGAATGATGCGACAATACACATGGGAATACAGATATCCTTATGAGGTAGTGATTTCCTTTTTGGGGGGAGTATATACCCAGAAAAGGGATTGTTGGGTTATATAGTAGTTATATTTTAATTTGCTTAAAGACCTCCTTTACTATGAACACTGTTCTTTAATCAGCAACATTGCTCCTTGTCTGTCACTAACAAAAGTAAGAATAAAGGAGGCACTGTTGGTAAATTGCTTTGAGATCCTTAGATGCTGGTGGAAAGCAAAATATCAGAAATCTCAATTTTTTTACCTCCCTTCTCTCAGGAATGTATATCTCTCATTGTGGCAATATATAGAAAACCAAGGAAATGAATATCAAGCTATAGAAAGGAGAGGCAAAGGCTTAAATTGCTTTTGCAATAATTTTTGTGAAGAAAGGAAGGAAATGAAAATGCGTGTTACCAATTGGTGAATAACTGGACTCCCTGACAAGTCTCACTAAGATCCAGCTTGCCCACTTTATACACCTCATTTTTCATATGAAATGCAGAGACAGTAGAGTGTAGTAGTTAAGAAAATATTTCTAGGGAGAGCCAGGTGTAGGTTTGATACCAGGAGCAGCCCATCGCTATCAGTAGAAACTTGAGAAAATGATAATTTCACTGAGGCTTGATTTCTACTGTTATCAAATGGGAATAAAATCATTTCTAGTTTTTAAGACCAGACTAAGAAATCAACGAAAAATGAATATTAAGTGCCTGGGAAAGTACCTAGAGTTTCATAGCATTTAACATATGTTATTATCTATTAATATTATTGCTATAGGTAATAACAATACTAGTAATGATAATAATGATATAGTACTTATTGTATCTCTCTCCTGTATAAAACTTTTCAGTGACTGCACTCATGAAAGAAGGTTAAAGCTCAAATAGTATGGATTCAGGGTCATGAAATTAGTCATTTTCAGATTACGTCACACACACACACACACACAAACACATTTTATAGGTAGAGTCTATAGAAATCTAGGTTGGATTTCTCATCATTCCCAAATATGTCACATCTTTTTGTACTTCTGTGGTAGTTGTTTCTAGTGTTTACTTCACCTATTAAGAAAGGCCTTACCTCTATTGCTATTTGAATAAAATCTTACTTTTCCATCAAGGCATCTCTTACAAAAACATTTCTACTCTCCAAAACAGTAATTGCCTTAGTCATTCTTGCCTGGGTTCACTGTGTAAACAATTTCTCTTAGCTATTAAATTGTAAGTCTCTAGGATCATGGACTATGTCATCTTGCTGTGTGCATCACCTAAGCATTGGGACGGCGCTTAGCAAATAGTAACAATGCCATGCAATCTGTGAAAAGAGCAAGTTCTATTTCTCTTTAGCAGAAGAGGGCGGGCTGTCTCTGCTTCACTGGCCTTTTGCTGCCCCTTTTTATCAAGTTTTCGTAGTTGACTATTTGGCTGGTTGTCTCTGCTGGTTGTACTTGGGTAGAGGACATGGTGTTATATGACTATATAATCATGATCTGAGGATTAGGAATGTTAAACCGTGTGAAAAGACCAAGAAAGACAGTGATATGAAGGCACCCAAGGCTTACAAAGCAGATATCATGTTTTAACTCTGACATTTACGTTCTCCAGACTTCCTGAGCCTCTGTTTCCTTACGTGAGAAAAAGAATAGTTATTTTTATGTTCTAGAATTCAATAAAGGATTAAATGAGATAGAATGTGAAACATCTTGTGCAGATCTTGGCACTCAATATATTGTACTTAATACAAGTTACTTTTCCTCTCTTTCTCCTGAGGGGTATCTAGATATAACTTGTCACCAGAAGATCAGATTCTTATCCATCCTATAGATAAGATATTCAAAGCATAGATTATTTTTATGAACATAGGTCACTTGATGATTGAAAATGATCAAATGTATAGATGATAAACTAGAATTGATAGAGAACACCGTGTTCATAAGGCATAAATATATCATTGAACAAGTACTCATTAATCTCTTAATAATGTCAGTCACAAAACCAGAGGTGAGTAAGATTAAGGTGTCAACCTTGTGATATGGTTCTTTTAACTTCTAAGTTCTAGTTTTTGAGTGACACAAAATCAGTTGAAGCCTGCCAGCTGTTTGATAAGCTATGTAAAATGAATTTGGTGAGTCAGCTGAAATCCTATTGATAATGTCTTCAAAGTAGCGGATATATCTGATAGGTCTGATTTGTTATCAGTTATTGTGGGCCAGTCTAGCAATTTGGGTAAGAAAAGAATTGGGGGTGGACAGTTAGGGAGAGGCATTCCTGTTATCAACTAACGCTGATCTGATGAGATTTTTCTTCTCTTAAAAATATCAGAACATTATTTATAAAATGTATTAAATATTAATAATATATGTATTTACATTACAAACAAGCATAACAATACACTCATCCTTTTTGTTGGGTTATATTCTTCCTGTTGTATGCATTTAGAATCTGTAATACAATTCTGTTAATTCCCCTACAACCCCATCTCGTCCTAGGTATATACTTTCTCAGTTTCCATAGTCTTCTTGTTGTGCCCTGCTGCTGATCAAATCATAGTGGACAGTTTCTCTTCCTTTCTAATCCATTCTAATTAAAGCAACAATTATTGTTTCCCTAAATTATTTTAATCAGATTGCTCCCTACACAGGAAACCACTGTAGCTCTTAATTAGCTCTTGAATCAAACTCTTCAGCACCTGCCCCCAAGGCCTTCAACTCCTGTTGCTCATTTATGCTGGTTTTATTCCATGATACACATTCAGATAGAATAAACCTTCTTTTCCTTCAAACACACTTAGCTCACTTCTGAGGTTTAAGGCTTCTCTTTTCTCCTTTAAAATATGTACTCTTTTTCCATTATACGAAGTTGTATCCCTGTCGTGCTGAACCCCTGTTAACCTCAATAAGGAAAGAACCAGATTCAAGAGGCAGAAGAGACCCAGAGCCAGTACACAAGACATGGGGTTGTATTAGGTGTTTACATACAGGAGAGAGAGGCCAATGGCAGCAGGCTGAACAGGAGAATTACCTTATATATAGAAATTGTCCAGGAGTGGCCAGCATAACCACATGGCCCAGGAGTGGTGGGCTGGGCAGGAAAACTGCAACCACCTGCAAATATCATGCAGTTTATACAACATTTTCACTTAACACCCTTCCCCTAACAGCCTCCCCTTGGCAACCTTCATTTAACCTGAAACTCAGGGCTTCAATCCCTTGCATGGCCCATGTTCCATGGGATGGGCCAGTGACTCAGATGTTCCTCATAGACAAAGAACGACTCTCCAGCTTGGCTGCACCTGGATTCCCTAGCTCCATAAACACATTCACATGTGTTTGACATAGAGGGTTGTTCTAAGGGTATGCTTAAGTTATTGCTGTCAGGTGCTTTTACCCTACAGTGTCTATCCACCTTCAGATTTTTTCCTCGAAATTCCCTGTCTTATTATATTCTCTGATGAACTCTCCTAAATTGTGGTTAATTCCGTAACTGTACATTTTCTTATTTATTTTTAAATACCGAGTTCTACAAGGTTGAACCCCCCCACACACACACCCCACACACACACAGTTCTTAGCTTACTTCATTCTAGGCTCTCTTCAAGCACTTTGGATGTGTGCTAAAAAAAACTAATACAACTCTATATAGGATATGCTTTCCTTAAGTTATTTTACTGATAGTAAAAATGAGACAGAGAGTTAACAGGCTCAAAGTAATTGGCTAGAAAGTTTTGAAGGTAGATTCTGAAGGAGGACCTCTGGCTTTAGAGTTTGTGCTTTATTTTTTATTGTTTTATTTATTTATTTATTTATTTATTTATTTATTTATTTATTTATTTATGTGTTTGAGATGGAGTCTCCCTCTGTTACCCAGGCTGGAGTGCAGTGGCACAATCTCGGCTCACTGCAAGCTCCGCCTCCCAGGTTCACGCCATTCTCCTGCCTCAGCCTCTCAAAGTACTGGGATTACAGGCATGAGCCACCACGCCCAGCCAGAGTTTGTGCTTTTTGTCACCAAACTGTACGATAGTCAAATTAGCTTACATTCATGTGTATATTTTCTCTGTTGGAGGCTTTGTGTGTTAGTTATATTTGCTCATTTACCTCCCATAATTGATTGGCAGAGTCCAGAGGTCAGAAACTATACAGATCAATTCCATATCTAGAAGTATTCTGTCCACAGAGTAGAATCTCAAAACACATTGCTGCCAAGTCCACTAGCTAATATTTCAGCAGAGTTTTTTTTGTCTGATCAACTTTTAGAGTAGAGCTTTAATTTTTAATGTTGTTTTCCTTCAAATTTCAGGAAGTTGAGAAGTCAGCCCTCTATAAAAGTCTAAAATTGTTTCATCCTCTGACTACACACCATATATGCAACATTGAGCCAATCACTGGGATTAAGCTTTTTAAAAAATCCTTATTTGATGGAAATAGCTACCTTGTTGGAGGACGATTATTATACCCAAAAAAGGGCAAACTTTTATTATAATTGCTATAGAAATATACACAATTATAATTTTAATTGTAATTGAATTACAGTTTTTATAAATGGTCTGAGGAGGCACACAGGGAATTATGGGATTACATCATAAAGAGACTTCGTTTGGGGATATTAAAAAATTGTTCATTGAGAAGGCAACATGTAAGGCTAGAGGTTAATGGAAGTTGGCTAGGTCAAAGAGATGAGTACCTGGAGTAGCATTTTACATCAAAGAACAGCACATGGGCCAGTCCTAAAATAATTGGGAATTAGAATCTTTGAGGAGCTAAAAAAAAAAAAAAAAAAAAAAGCCAGATGGTTGGATCACTGTGAATAAATAGGAACATGGTGTGGGATGAGACTGGGGAGGTAGGAAGAAACTAGAAAATATAGGGCTTTGTGGATCATAGTAATAACAATTGTGTTTAATCATAAGAAAAAAGCATTCTCTCTCTCAAATTCTTGTCCTTTAGATGTTTCATCCAAAAGTTTCTCATCATTGTCATTGTGAGGGTGATGGGAGGGCAGGCAAGGAGGAGTATGCAGGTGGTGGTATATAAAGGAGACAGTGAAAGAATTATTAATGGTGTATGTGTGTTAATGGGAAAGGCAATTCCAGTCCTATAAATTTGTTACATAATTCTTTAATCAAGTGGCCAGCCATTCTATCCCATAAATCAATTGAAAACTTAAAGAATCCTAAATTCTTTCACTTATTTTTCACTTTAAGGAAAAAACACATTATCTAAATTTTTCTTTACATATCATGAATCATGTGGTGCTTGAACCTGCCACTTCAAGCCGTGATTTATAATATGCCTAATTGCTTTCCTTTCCCTCCTCACAGCTGGCAGATGGAATACTGTATCTGTGACTGAGCCACATTGGTATTTATGCTGCAAGCAAATGGTGTTACAGTCTGTGGATTTCTCCTTCTTGATCTAAATATCCTCAAGACAATGCAAAATTCTTAAAAATTTATCTCTGTTTCCTCTTTTGTCTCTGCTGCCCTCTTAATTTTTATACCAGCACACATGGGATTTGAGCCCCAGTCTAAAGGTGAACTTGAGGATTGTGGCTTGTTTCTGTACAGCTCACAAGTTAAGTCACAGAAAATAGAAACTTTGGGAGTGATAATGAGTATATGTACTGCTTGCTTTGAGAAGAGCATTCATTGGAATTGCTGTATTTCATAGTCTTAGCTCTTCTGTGGAATGTGTAGCTATATAATCAGAGTAGATTATTTGTCATTCATTCACCAGATTTTAAAATATCTATTTGCAATTTTTGCAGCCCACAAACAATTTTATTTTTCACCTTTGTTAGTGTTTGTCTTCAGCTTGGATAGAGTTGCTGTGTCTTCCTTAGTTAATGCCCATTTGTTCTTCAGTTTAGTGGCCTCTGAGATTGAAACATTTGGGAGAAGGAATCTCTGCCACAAGGTATTGATGTTAGAGGTGAAATCATGCTCTTCACAGGTAACACCTGCTGGTGGAATTTCTGATGGAGATTTTAGTTGCACAAGTCCTATTAACCTGAATTGACATGCACCAGATGGGTAGAGAAGCAACAAGCAATGAGCGTTCACTTTCAGGGATGGTGTTTGCTGAGTAAATACTTTTATTTTGGGGATAAGTAATTCTTAATAGCATCAGGAAAACAAAAAATTAAACATGTGGATTTTGGGTTTTGACGGTAACTCAGGATATTTTATCATTTAAAAATTTAGATCATTTTTTAAAGAGCTACAAATAAGCAGCACACATAGCTAGATTCTTGAACTTCCTTTCCTTCCTCCCTACCTCCCTTATTTCCTGCCTTTTTTCTCCATTCCTCCTTTCTTTCTTTCCTTCCTCCCTTCCTTCTTCCCCTATATGGTTTTTGTTGTTACCAAAGTTATACACACATACTCTATAAGGTGTCAACCAATTTTTCAAGCTTATTATAAAAATCTTCAGTCCCTTAGCTCTCACCACTGACTACCAATCAACTCCCCCCATCACCCTGTGCCACCACAACTTGTGGCTCTTCCTCTACCCAGGTTAGAACTCTCACTTCATTTGGCTAATGTTTTGGCTTTTATTTTTAAATCTCTAAATAACATGCTTATATTGACATCTTGATTTTTTCAATTAGATTATTTTTGATTTTCCACTATAAAATGTGATGCAGTCTTTTTCCTTTTTCACACTTCATTCATCAGCTCCTGCTACAATACGAGGAATTTTTCCATTCCCATTCTCTCAGTGTAGTTATGTTGTAATTTTTGTCACATCGATTCAGTGTTTATAGTATTTTGACTCTATAAGCTGAGTTACAGCTGAGCCATGATATTTTCTAGGATATATTTACCGACCTGCCCATCTTTTTTATTTGAAAATGTAAAAATGTACTTTATAATTAATAGGCACAATTGTAATTTGGCACTAAAGCTTTTAGAATGGTAGATGCACACTTGCTAGGTTTTTCTTACATGGAGCACCTTTAGAGCAGCTGTCCTAACCCGAGGGATCTTTCCCTGATGTTTCTGGCACAGGTGGTGCTGCCTCTTTCTGACTGTCATGGCTTCTGCCTTAGATTCTGGCTCTTCAGATTCACCTCCTGTCTCCTCTGCTGAGCTCACTTCACCCTAGGCAGGCAGCTGTATTGGATAGGTGCAACGTATAGAATAGATCACTGCCATCCCTACTCTGGGGTTCACATTTGGCACCTTAGCTCTGCCATCAATTAATGGACACTTTGCTCTTCTATGCCAACTTCATCCAAGCTCTTACCTTTTATGTGCCTTCAGTCATAAGTCAGGTACAACCTGTATACAACCAGATGTCTCCAAACCCCAGGAACATGTGTCAAACTCTCTGAATGTTTATCTGCAGGTCCCCTCATAAGTCTTAGTGTAGGCAAACATCCCTCTCCCAGCCACAGCCCTGTGTGTATTCTCTCTAAAGAAATTTTTGCTACAGTTCACTTTAACTTCCTGAAAAGTCCTTTACTTTCCCTTATATATCCCAGGTACTGTCAGAATCACTTCCATCATTATTTAGTCTTTGAAGGTCTAGTACCATATTCTAGGGTATGGTATATTGAGCATCCATGATAATATTCTCAGCCTTTTAAACTCAGTTCAAACTCCAAGACAATAGAAGTCATATGTAACCTCTAGTTAAACTAATTTTTATCAAAGATTCTTTAGTGTCAGGATTAGCATTGGGCATTTTGCATGTCATTTGTCAATAATCTAATTAAAGTAGACACTATTATCACCTCCATTTTACAGATGAGGAAATTCAGGCCAAGAACTGGTAAATAATGAGAAAGAAACAAAGAACATTGATTTGGTTTGGCTCTGTGTCCTCACCCAAATCTCGTCTTGAATGGTAATCCTCATGTGTTGAGGGAGGTACCTGGTGGGAGGTGATTGGATCCTGGGGGACAGTTTCCCTCTTGCTGTTCTTGTGATAGTGAGAGAGTTCTTACAAGATCTGATGGTTTTAAAAGTGGCAGTTTCCCCTGTGCACTCTCTTTCTTTCTTGCCACCATGTAAGATATGCCTTGCTTCCCCTTTCGTCTTCTGCCACAATTGTAAGTTTCCTGAGGCCTCCCCAGCCATGCCACACTGTGAGTCAATTAAACCTCTTCTCTTTATGAATTACCCAGTCTCAGGAAGTATCTTTATATCAGTGAGAAAATAGATTAATACAAATATTCACACAAATAATGAAAAGCTGAACACTGATCAAAACTCAGGAAGGCTGCTTTTGGAGTTCATAGTCTTAATCATGACACTATCTTGCCAAGTGAGAGTTAGATAAATATGAAGTTGTCTGCCTATTTCCCTCATCTGTCTCTTCAAATCCTACTCTAAGTACTTTAAGACATAATGAGATATCGAAGGAATTTTAGGCAAGCTCCTTAATAATAGCAAGAGAAAAGGCTATTTGTCATGTAGGTAATCCCCTTTAAGGAACGTGAATATCCAGGCTGGAATGGGGTGTGCCAGTTGAAGTATATGGGACAATGGAGAGATGAAGCTGGTACCCTGCAGGAGGGAGTGGTAGAAAAGAAAGGCGACATGAGGAGAAGAATAATGAAGTGTTTTTATCTTTTTCTCGACTTCAAATTTCTCTGATTAGCTCCAAGGAAGGTAGGATTCTTTCTGATGGTGAATTGATGCTTTCCAATGACTCATGGGCAGAAAGGCAAGATACACATACTATGAAGGAGGGAGAGCCAGTGTACTTATTGATTTGAATATAAATGAAACAGAGGTGAAGAGAAATAGTACTCATTGATTTTGGCTGCTTTTCTAATAGTGATTATGATTATCTTGTAAATGAAAGTATTTTGTTCATGGATTTCCAGTGACTTTACATATTTTCAATTTCATTATTTTAAGATCCCATTAACACTTTGCTAGATCACTGTATTTGTAATTTTCTCCATCTTAGAGTCCTCCAGTTCAAACTAGTTTAGCCCTAATAGAGTGGAGACCTAGACTTGGTATTTTACTAAAGAAGGCGACTGAGTGTAAGGCACACATTTTTCAGCACGAAAAACATTCTCAATGATTTTCTAATAACCAATAATTTTTAAAATATTGATATAATTATACAATTATCAGAACAATTATATTAAATTTATCTGATGCTGTCCCTTCTTGCTTAATGTTAACCTTCTTGCTCCCACTGTTCTTGATTATATAGACTACAAAAATTACAGATGGGCATTTTTAAAATTTTTTATTTATTTTTTAAGGTGGAGTCTCTCTCTGTCTCCAGGCTGGAGTGCAGTGGCGCAATCTCGGTTCACTGCAACCTCCGCCTCCCAGGTTCAAGTGATTCTCCTGCTTTAAATTCCCGAGTAGCAGGGACTACAGGTGTGCACCACCATGCACCTGGGCAATTTTTTATAGCAGGGAGTAGAATGTAACATTTGTACTTACTACATCAGATTCAAGTATAAGTAGTCTCCTATTATCAAATGCATTCAAACTCATAAATCAAATGCCTATAATTATTGCCTCCAGTATGTCAACTGCTAAAAATTACCTTTTTTTTCCTAAAAATGATTTTGTTACTGCTCCATAAATTAGCTCCCACAAAACTGCCAAGTCAAAATGTAGACCTTATTTTTGCTCTCTAGAAATAAACTTCTATTAAGAATACTATGATATTTAATTCCCAGCAAAATGCATCCAACCAAAATAAAGTAATATATTCAGTTTCTGATTTGAAAAGGATTCCCAATGTGTTAGGTGATGGTGTTCTCTGGGTTGCTCCCTCACAGAGCTAGAGCAGGCCCTTGCTCTTCCTTGATGGCTGGACATCTGCCATGACTTCTGTCACTGCTTGCTAGATGACACTTTTTCTCCTCTGCTTGATGAAACCAATTATTTTCTTTTCGTGAGAGTGTGTCAATTATGCCATTGTCATCGTAGCAGCCAAAGGCCTATCAGTGCTGTTTTCTGTTAAATTCAGTTTGAAATCTCAGCATTTGGTTCCAAGACCTATCTGTTCTCTCCCCTCCTTTTTATTTTTATTTTTTCCTGTACTGTAATTGTATTTTGTTGTCTCTTTTGATATGAAAGTGTCTGCACTTGGCATACTGTCAGAGTATTTTTCTTTATTTCTAATACTTTATTGTATATGTCACTGTGATTGTACGATTGTGTCAAAATATTTGTCACATTCTCACTTTTGATGTTCAGTATTTGTCCTATTACTGCCACAGATGCAAGATAACCTTTTATCAAATGTTTTTATAGACTTCAGAAAGTCTCAAAGAGTGGTGAAAGAGAAGTTATTCCTGTTATTTCTGAAGCATTCTGCATATAATTTAAAAAACAAAACAGAGAAAAGAAGTTTCTCAAACATACAGATTTCCCAGGTTGTTTATTGAAGTTGTCAGTTTCATTGAACTCTTTTCATGAATTGTTTTCCTGTCATGTTAAATAAATAGTTAAAGAATTTTTTCATATTACTGTTTGAATATAATAGCTCTCCTGAACTGGAAACCTGACCTTTATACTTTGAATACTCATTGTAGCAGAATTCTTTTCTTATCCTCAGTCTCTTGTGTGGGAAAATAAATTAAGTATCTGAGCCAATGTGATTGTAAAGGTATGAGTAGGTATAAAGACCCTATAAACATTAATGGTATTTGGAAGAAAAGCAGAATTAAACATTTTCTTCTTGTTCTACAGGGTTATCTAAGTAAAGTATTGGGTAATACATGGATAATCCACTTCTAAGAGCTAGAGGCTGATTCTGATAACACAGGGATGAGTTACATTGCTGTTTGTTCAGAATATAAAATTAACAATGGCCCAGTGTTAATGACTTTTCCTTTTCCCAAATGGACCCAGCATCTTCTGGTTTTGAAGGTGATGCTTGTTCTTGAATTCTCTAAGATCTCTTTCATCCCTTAGCTCTTCTGAAAATGTCACAATCTCAGGTTGGGACTCAGCCCCAGCTCCTTTTTGTGGTCAGTAGTTATTATCCAGGTTTACGCTCTGATGCTGTCTCCCTCTTGAATGTCTTTTTATTTTAACCATGTATTCCTTCAGAAGTTAGACTAGAATTGTAAACCTGTTTTTAATTATTAAAAGAAGCTGGACAATTCTCATTTCTAATCACTTGGTGTATTAGTCCATTCTCATGTATGTATGTATGTATGTATGTATGTATGTATGATAAAGACATACCAGAGACTGGGCAATTTACGAAAGAAGGGGGTTTAATTGGACTTCCATGTGGCTGGGGAAGCCTCACAATCATGGTGGAAGACAAGGAGGAGCAAGTCACGTCTTACTTAGATGGTGGCAGGCAAAAAGAGAGCTTGTGCAGGGCAACTCCTGTTTTTAAAAACCATCAGATATCGTGAGCCCCATTCAATATCACGAGAACAGCACGGGAAAGACCCGCACCCATAATTCAGTCAACTCCCACTGGGTCCCTCCCACAACACGTGGGAGTTATGGGAGCTACAAGATGAGATTTGGGTGGGGACACAGAGCCAAACCAAAGTCAGTAAAATCTAGATTGGATTAGGGACGTGGTTAGGGTAAGTGTCAGAGATTATATTTAAAAAATCCAACTATTGCAAATTCCATTTCAGTGAATGGAATTTTTCTCCCAGATGTAGAGACTTTTCATCAAGTTACTTAGGAATGAAGAGTACTAGCAGAAGCAAAATATATTCACTGGGAGTTTCTTCACAGTGAGGAAAAACTCAGTGGTGTGCATCGTCAATTCTAGTAGTGGTAAGGTTCAGTTTCATCAGACAATTATGCCCATCTGTACTCATGTCACTGCAGGCATGTTTCTCTCCTGCCTTTAGGAAGAAACAAAGGGACAGACTGGCTTCCCTTGTTATTTCAGTGTGTTAAAGCAATCATTTACTGTTTATTATACTAATTAATTATCTCCCTATTTATTTTGTGCAATTATTGCTTTTACTTAGTGGGTAGGTAATTAATTCCTGTTAGCAGAAGTATAAAAGCAGAAATTTAAAAAGATCTAAAACCTTGACTCAGAATTTGGCACTTAAGTGGGAAAATTCAAATATATTCTTAGGATGCCATGTACTGGCATGAACTTGGATTGCTTTTCATCACTTTTTGAGCATCGGTTCTGCTTGCTGAATTCCTGAATTATGGTTGCTCATCACTTGAACTTGAAATGAACTGCCTGCTCTAATAGGCTTCGTCTTCATTATAAGTTGATATAACAAATAAGTTTAAATACGTAATTAGATGCCAGGGCTCTTGAAGAGTGATTTATTAGGAGAAGATAAATTTTTAGAAAACAAATACGAGGTTATTAAGTTGTTGACAGAAGATGAGGACATCTGCTATTAGAATTTTATAAACAAGTGTTAAAGAGTCTCTTTTTAATGAAACAGTATATTTAAGTAACTAATTGGCTGCATTTTTCCTTGACATTACATTTTCCTATTAATTACATATTCAGTCTGGATATCACGATGTAAAAGCTTGATTAGTAAATAACTGATAAAAAAATTGATGATGAATATTTCAGAGGTTTCAGGAACTCAGCCTCTCAGCAGTTCTTCTTCTTATTGATGCCAGCAATCTATTTCACAATGTGTCAGCAGACAAAAGCATTTTAGGTAAACTTGACATATTAAATTGGATACCATTTTTATCAAGATTCATATATTAAAGGCAATCAGTTGACATTTTTCTGTGATCTGTTTTGTGATTTGTCAAGTTGATTATGTCAATGAAATCAAAGGAAATTTCCCTTAACAGCTTTTATATTTCAGTGTTGCTTTAAGATTTTTTATTCACTTAATAGAATGTAATATACATGTATATTTTGAAATACTCTTATGGTGTATATATGTATGTGTATATATACACATATACATCACATGCTTATGTATGTATTCATTCCCCGTGTGTGTGTGTGTATACACACACACACATATACAGGGACACTCTGTATCCAAAGAAAAGAAAATTAAAAAACAAAAATAAAAAATCTGCAACTGACTCATGGTTTTGCTACTTTCATTATTTCATTTTGAGGAAATAATTTGCTATATTTTTTCCTATCTATTATATGGGGATAATATTATAAGTATTAGGCTGTTGTGTGGACTAAATGTGAGAAAATATAGAAAAGTGTCTAGCTCATTCTTTTTTGACCCTTGTTAGAGTACAGTACAGTAGTGGGCATTTGGTGTGACTAATCTTTAATTTTCAAGCAATAACAAATATATAGTATTGAGCACTTGCTAAATATCTGATACAGTTGTAGATGTCTTTACATGTAATACATTTAATGTTTTACTGTAAGTCTGTGATTATTGTATTAATTAAATTGTAACATATAATTACATAACATATCCAAGGTCAACATTTTAATTTATTATTTATCTCATTCATTACAAGATGCATAACTATCTTATCTTAAGACTATGAGAGAAAACACTGAGTAAAATTATGACTATGCCATGTATGTCAAGAAGCCAATCACTTTGAGATGTTAAAATATGAAAAAAGTGAATCCTTATATTGATGAAATATAATAACATCTAGTAAGTGGGAGAACTAGGATTTAGAACCCATGAACTCTCTTTCCAGAGCTTTTCTGCTTATTCATTCTACTATACTTTCATGCACAGAAGGGTTCAATCGATAAGAATTTATTTATTAAAAAATGCACCAGGTCACCACATATACCAACTATCATACTTTCTTAATACTTTTAAGGTAGGTATTTAGGAGCAATAGGTAGGTGAAAAAATTGGGATGAAATGGAATTATGTGAAAGAATATTTAACTCTTTTCTTGATTGAAACTTATTGGATAATTAATGAATGCAGACACTTGATATGCATGAAATCAATATTTGTAGATGGAATGATCAATTAATTGTGACAAACCAAACTAACATAAAATGTTCATAATTCCCTTTTTACTTTCAGTTTTTTTCCTTTATAACATTGATGTGTAAGGGAGAAAACATAACTTCCTACTAGAAGTAGGAAGGTTTTTGTCCGAAAGCAAAAGAAAACAAGATAAAAAACCCTTAAACATTCTTTCCCAAATTAATGTTAGCATTCTAGTAATAAGAGTATTTCTACAATGTAATAATGTTCATATTTACATATTCCATACTTCATATTGAATCAGAGATATTTCTCTTGAAATTTAAAAGGAAAAGAATATCTCTGTGATCACTATGATTTTACTATGACTCTAAAAGTTATGGTCAATGCATTGGGTCATGAAACAGAAATGATAAACTATAATCACTGAATAGAAAATTATGTAAATATCTATATTTATTTATAGTATTTACCAAGCTTTCTTGGAAACAGAGGTAACTGAAAACTATTAGAACTAATGAAAATCCAATATCAAATAATTAAGTCAAATATCAAAAAAGCAAGTCAGATATCAACTATGTAAAAATCAGTTTAGCCATAATTATTTTATTTGCTTATTTTCCTAATTTTATTGAGGCTTAGTCAACAATTAAAAATTATATCTATTTAAGGTGTACAACCTCAATGATTTAACATCATCACACTTGATGATTTGGTAAATATTATGAAATCTTCACGGTCAAGCTAATTAACATGAAAATGATTATTTTAGAACAAAATAAAAAATTAATTATTTTAGAACAAATTTATTTTAGAACAAAAATTCTCATTAGTAAGTACAGTTGAGTCTTGAGCAATGCAAGTTTGAACTGCATGGGTCTACTTATATGCAAAATTTTTTCAATAAATATATTGTAAAATTTTTTGGACATTTGCAACAATTTGAAAAACTCTCAGAAGAACCACATGATCTGGAAATATCAAAAAGAACAAAAAAAGTCATGAATGCATAAGATATATGTAGATATTATATTTACCATAAAATATATAAAAATCCATTATAAAAAGTTAAAATTTATTAAAACACACACACACACAAACACCTGTAAACCTGTACATTGCACTCTCATTCATAGTCGAGAGAAATGTAACAAATGTAAAGATGTGCTATTAAATCATAACTGCATAAAATTAACTATAGTACATAAAGTATTACTTTAATTATTTCATTGTCACCTCCTGTTGCTATGGCAGTGAGCTCAAGTGTTGCCAGTATCCCTTTAAAACATATTGTGAGGCTAATCATCTTCACGTAATTTGTCTCTGCAATAAATTTTATATCTGTTAAAAGTGATGTATCACAGCTCTCATATAGTTTTTCATTGTATGTTGTGCAATATAGTAAACCTTAAATAACACTATGGGATCCATACAAAATGCCACTAGTGATGCTGGAAATTTTCCCAAGAAGCACAGTAAAGTCATGACATTATAAGAAAAAGTGGAATTGCTTGATATCTACTATAGATTGAGGTCTGCAGCTACGGTTTCCCACCACTTAAAGATAGAGGAATCTAATGTAAGGACCATTGTACAGAAAAAAAAAAAAAGAAATTGACAAAGCCATTGCTGCAGCTATAGTAGCAGGTGCAAAAACCTTGTGCTTTTTTTGATATATGTTTTTATCTCATATTGAAAATGCAGCCTTATTTTGGTTCAGAATTGCTATCAGAAAGGCATACATATAGACTCTAATATGATTGCCGAAAAAGCAAATTCAGTGCATGACAACTTAAAGCAAAAGGAAGGGGAAGGATCTAAAGCTGGAGAATTTAATGCCAGCAAATTGTAGTTTGATAATTTTAGAAAGAAGTTTGGCTTAAAAAATGTAAAGATAACAAGAGATGCAGCTTCTGCTGACCAAGAAGAGGCAGCAGATGAGTTCCCAGATACTATTAAAAAAATCATCAAGGAGAAGGGATACCTACCTGAACAGGTTTTTAATGAAGAAAAAAAGTACCCTATTCTGGAAAAAAATAAAATAAAAGCCACACAGGACATTTATTAGTGTAAGGAAAAGAAGTGAGCACCAAGATTTAGGCAGGAAAGGGTAGGCCAACTCTACTGTTTTGTGCTAACACAGTTAGGTTTGTGATTAGGACTGCCTTTATCTGTAAAGCTGCTAAGTCTTGAACCTTGAAGGGCAATGATAAACACCAACTGCCCGTCTTTTGGTTGTACCACAGGAAGTCCTGGACAATGAGAATCCTTTTTCTGAGTCCTTAGGATTGATGCTTTGTCCCTGAAGTAAGAAGTCCCTCACCAGTAAGGGATTGCCTTTTAAAGTTCCTTTGATATTGAACAATGCCCTTGGCCATTCAGAACCCCATGAGTTCAACACCAATAGTGCTGAAGTGATCTAATTGCCTGCAGACACATCATCTCTAATTTAACTTCTAGGTCAGCGAATCATAAGACCTTAAGGCTCATTACCCATGGTACTCTATAGAGAGGATTGTCAATGCTGTGAAAAAAAGAAACCCTGGTACAGAGAATATAGAGAACATTATGAAAGGCTGGAAGGATTACACCACTGAAGATGTCATTATTATAGAAAAAGCTGTGAAAGCCATTAAGCTTGAAACAATAAATTCCTGCTGGAGAAAATTGCATCCAGATGTTGTGCATGACTTCACAGGATTTACAATGGAGTCAGTCAAGGATATCATGAAAGAGATTGTAGATACTGCAGAAAAAAAGTTGGGGAGTGGAGGTGAAGGATTTCATGATATGGATCTTGGAGAAGTTTAAGATCTAATAGACACCACACCAGGGAAATTAACAGATGATGACTTGATGGAGATGAGAGCTTCTGAACTATAGCCAGGCAATGAAAAAATGAAGAAGCAGTTCCAGAAAACAAATTGACATTAGACAATCTAGCAGAATGGTTCTGATTATTCAAGACTGCTTTTGACTTCTTTTACAACATGGAACCTTCCATGATATGGGCACTGAAAAAACTAAATCAGTTCTTCTTATGGTGAAAGAAAAATGTATAAAGTATAGAAACATTTTTAGAGAAAGGAAAAAAAGTTAGAAATTATGGTGTATTTCCATAAAGTTACACTGAGTATACCTGCCTCTCTTGCCTCCCCTCCCACTTTCTCTACCTCATCTGCCTCTGCCACCCCAAGACAGCAAGACCAACCCCTCGTCTTGTTCATCCTTAGCCTACTCAATGTGAAAATGAGGAGAATGAAGATCTTTGATGATCCATTTCCACTTGATAAAAAGTGTATTTTCTGTTCCTTATGATTTTCTTAATAACAATTTCTTTTCTCTATTTTAATATAAGAATACAATATATAATACATGTGAAATCCAAAATATGTGTTAATTGGCTTTGTGTTGTCAGTAAAGCTTTTGGTCAACAGTAGGTTATTAGCAGTTATTGGGTGAGCCAAAAATTATACATAGTGGTCAGCATGGTGTGGCTCACACCTGCAATCCCAGTGCTTTGGGAGGCTGAGGCAGGTGGATCTACTGAGCTCAGGAGTTCGAGACCAGCCTGAGCACCATGAAAAAACTCCATATCTACCAAAAATATTTAAAAAATAGCCAGATGTGGTGGCATGTTTCTGGAATCCCAGCTACTCAGGAACCTGAGGTGGGAGGACCCCCTTGAACCTGGGAGGCAGAGGTTTCAGTGAGCCGAGTTTGTGCTACTGCACTTCCAGCCTGGGAGACAGAGTGAGACCCCATCTCAAAAAAATAAAAAAAGTTTTCAACTGTGTGGGAGTCATTACCCCCAGGCTCTGCTTTATTTAAAGCCCAACTTTAGTAAGTAACATATGAAATACCTGAAAAATGTCTTTGAAACTCTATGTAGGTAAAAATGATATTGAAGGATGTAAAAGCATACATGATTTAGTGGAGAGAGAGATTTTGTATGATAAAAAGTCTCAATATTATAAAAACATATATTCTCCTTACTTTAGAATTTTAAATTCATATGAAAATTTCATTATGACTTACTATACATTTATTAATAATATAAGTACACCTAAATACCAACAGGATTTCTTTTTTTTTTGAACTAAAGACAATTCTAAGGTTTACATAGAAGAATAGACAGAAAAACCTTAGAAAGAGAAGGAATACTTAGAGGAAACTAGCATTTCAGATATTAAATCATATTATAAAGATATAATATTAAAGATTTGTACCAGCATACAATAAACAGACTAAACAATTTTATGAAATTTTAAAATTCATAAATCTAAACACGTATGGAAATTTAGTATAGTATGTTTTACAACAGTGTAAGACATAATATTTTAGGTCTTACATTTAAGTCTTCAATGCATCATGATTTAATTTTTGTATAAGGTGTAAAGAAGGGATCCAGTTTCAGCTTTCTATATATGGCTAGCAAGTTTTCCCAGTACCATTTATTAAATAGGGACTCCCTTCCCCATTGCTTGTTTGTGTCAGGTTTGTCAAAGATCAGATGGTTATAGATGTGTGGTGATATTTTTGAGGCCTCTGTTCTGTTCCATTGGTCTGTATGTCTGTTTTGGTATCAGTACCATGCTGTTTTTGTTACTGTAGACTTGTAGTATAGCTTGAAATCAGGTAGCACGATGCCTCCAGGTTTGTTCTTCTTGCCCAGGATTGTCTTGGCTGTGCAGGCTCTTTTTCGGTTCCATAAGAAATTTTAAGTAGTTTTTTCCAATTCTGTGAAGAAAGTCAGTGGTAGCTTCATGGGGATAGAATTGAATCTATAAATTACTTTGGGCAGTATGGCCATTTTCACAATATTGATTCTTTCTATCCATAAGCATAGAATGTTCTTCCATTTGTTTGTGTCCTCTTTTATTTTGTTGAACAGTGTTTGTAGTTCTCCTTGAAGAGGTCCTTCACATCCCTTGTAAGTTGGATTCCTAGGTATTTTATTCTCTTGGTAGCAATTGTGAATGGGAGTTCACTCATGATTTGGCTCTTTGCTTGTCTGTTATTGGTGTATAGGAATGCTTGTGATTTTTGCACATTGATTTTGTATCTTGAGACTTTGCTGAAGTTGCTTATCAGCTTAAGGAGATTTTGGGCTGAGATGATGGAGTTTTCTAAATATACAATCATGTCATCTGCAAATAGAGACAATTTGACTTTCTCTTTTCCTAATTGAATACCCCTTATTTCTTTCTCTTGCCTGATTGCCCTGGCCAGAACTTCCAATACTATGTTGAATAAAAGTGGTGAGAGAGGGCATCCTTGTCTTGTGCCGGTTTTCAAAGGGAATGCTTCCAGCTTTTGCCCATTCAGTATGATATTGGCTGTGGGTTCATCATAAATAGCTCTTATTATTTTGAGATATGTTCCATCAATACCTGGTTTATTGAGAGTTTTTAGCAGGAAAGGCTGTTGAATTTTGTCAAAGGCCTTTTCTGCATCAATTGAGATAATCATGTGGTTCTTGTCGTTGGTTCTGTTTATGTGATGGATTACATTTATTGATTTGCATATGTTGAACCAGCGTTGCATCCCAGGGATAAAGCCCACTTGATCATGGTGGATAAGCTCGTTGATGTGCTGCTGGATTCGGTTTGCCGGTATTTTATTGAGGATTTTTGCATCAATGTTCATCAGGGGTATTGGTCTAAAATTCTCTTTTTTGTGTGTCTCTGCCAGGCTTTGGTTACAGGATGGTGCTGGCCTCATAGAATGAGTTAGGGATGATTTCCTCTTCTTCTATTGTTTGGAATAGTTTCAGAAGGAAGGCTACCAGCTCCTTTTTGTACCTCTGGTAGAATTCGGCTGTGAATCCTTCTGGTCCTGGACTTTTTTTGCTTGGTAGGCTATTAATTATTGCCTCAATTTCAGAGACTGTTATTAGTCTATTATTCAGAAATTCCACTTCTTCCTGGTTTAGTCTTGAGAGGGTGTATGTGTCCAGGAATGTATCCATTTCTTCTAGATTTTCTAGTTTCTTTGTGTGGAGGTGTTTATAGTATTCTCTGATGGTAGTTTGTATTTCTGTGGGATTGGTGGTGATATCCCATTTATCATTTGTTATTGGTTCTATTTGATTCTTCTCTCTTTTCTTATTTATTAGTATTGCTAGCGGTCTATCAATTTTGTTGATCTTTTCAAAAAACCAGCTCCTGGATTCATTGATTTTTGAAGGGTTTTTTTGTGCCTCTATCTCCTTCAGTTCTGCTCTGATCTTAGTTATTTCTTGTCTTCTGCTAGCTTTTGAATGTATTTACTCTTGCTTCTCTAGTTCTTTTAATTGTGATGTTAGAGTGTTGGTTTTAGATCTTTCCTGCTTTCTCTTGTGGGCATTTAGTGCTATAAATTTCCCTCTACACATTGCTTTAAATGTGTCCTAGAGATTCTGATATGTTGTATGTTTGTTCTTACTGGTTTAAAAGAACATCTTTATTTCTGCCGTCATTTCGCTATGTACCCAGTAGTCATTCAGGAGCAGGTTGTTCAGTTTCCATGTACTTGTGTGGTTTTGAGTGAGTTTCTTAATCCTATGTTCTAATTTGACTGCACTGTGGTGTGAGAGACAGTTTGTTGTGATTTCTGTTCTTTTACATTTGCTGAGGAGTGTTTTACTTCCAATTAATGTGGTCAATTTTAGAATAAGTGTGATGTGGTGCCAAGAATAATGTATATTCTGTTGATTTGGGGTGGAGAGTTCTGTAGATTTCTATTAGATCTGGTTGGTCCAGAGCTGAGTTCAAGTCCTGTATATCCTTGTTAATTTTCTGTCTTGTTGATCTGTCTAATATTGATAGTGGCATGTTAAAGTCTCCCATTATTATTGTGTGGGAATCTAAGTCTCTTTGTAGGTCTCTAAGGACTTGCCTTATGAATCTGGGTGCTCCTGTATTGGGTGTGTATATATATATATATTTAGGATACTTAGCTTTTCTTGCTGCATTGATCCCTTTACCTTTATATAATGGCCTTCTTTGTCTTTCTTGATCTTTGTTGGGTTAAAGTCTGTTTTATCAGAGATTAGGATTGCAACCCCTGCTATTTTTTGCTTTCCATTTGCTTGGTAGATCTTCCTCCATCCCTTTATTTTGAGCCTATGTGTATCTTTGAACGTGAGATGGGTCTCCTGAATACAGCATACTGATGGGTCTTGACTCTTTATCCGATTTGGCAGTCTATGTCTCTTAATTGGGGCATTTAGCCCATTTACATTTAAGCTTAATATTGTTATGTGTGAATCTGATCCTGTCGTTATGAGACTAGCTGGTTATTTTGCCCATTAGTTGATGCAGTTTCTTTAGAATCTGGCCTTGTTTCGCAGTGGCTGGTACTGGTTGTTCCTTTCCATGTTTAGTGCTTTCTTCAGGAGCTCTTGTCAGGCAGGCCTGGTGGTGGCAAAATCCTCAGCGTTTGCTTGTCTGTAAATGATTTTGTTTCTGCTTCACATATGAAGCTTAATTTGTCTGGGTATGAAATTCTGGGTTGAAAATTAGTTTCTTTAAGAATGTTGAATATTGGCCCCCACTGTCTTCTGGCTTGTAGGGTTTCTGCCAAGAGATCAGCTTTTAGTCTGATGGATTTGCTTTTGTGGGTAACCTGACCTTTCTCTGTGGCTGCCCTTAACATTTTTTCCTTCATTTCAACTTTGGTGGATCCAATGATTATGTGTCTTGGGGTTGCTCTTCTTGAGAAGTATCTTTGTGGTGTTCTCTGTATTTCCTTAATTTGGATGTTGGCCTGCCTTGCTAGGTTGGGGAAGTTCTGGATAATATCCTGAAGAGTGTTTTCTAACTTGGTTCCTTTCTCCCCTGTCACTTTAGGGTACACAAATCAAACATATATTTGGTCTTTTCACATAGTCCCATATTCCTTTGAGGCTTTGTTCATTTCTTTTCACTCTTTTTTTCTCTAATCTTGTCTTCTCACTTTCTTCCATTAATTTGATCTTCAATCCCTGATATCCTTTCTTCTGCTTGATCAAATTGGCTATGGAAGCTTGTGTATGCTTCGTGAAGTCCTCATGCTGTGTTTTTCAGCTCCATCACATCATTTATGTTCTTCTCTACACTGTTCATTCTAGTTAGCCATTCCTCTAACCTTTTTTTTCAAAGTTTTTAGCTTCCTTGCAATGGGTTAGAACATGCTCCTTTAGCTTGGAGAAGTTTGTTATTACTGACCTTCTGAAGCCTACTTCTGTCAACTCTTAAAACTCTTTCTCCATCCAGTTTTGTTCCCTTGCTGATGAGGAGTTGTGATCCTTTGGAGGAGAAGAGGCATTCTGGTTTTTGGAATTTTCAGCCTTTCTGCTCTGGTTTCTCCCCATCCTTCTGGTTTTATCTACCTTTGGTCTTTGATGTTGGAGACCTACAGATGGGGTTTTGGTGTGGATGTCCTTTTTACTGATGTTGATGCTATTCCTTTCTGTTTGTTAGTTTTCCCTCTAACAGTCAGGTCCCTCAGCTGCAGGTCTATTTGTGTTTGCTGGAGATCCACTCTGGACTCTGTTTGCCTGGGTATCACCAGTGGAGGCTGCAGAACAGCAAATATTGCTGCCTGATCCTTCCTCTGGAAGCTTCTTTCCAGAGGGGCACCCACCAGATGCCAGCCAGAGCTCTCCTGTATGAGGTTCTGTCAGTCACTACTGGGAGGTATCTCCCAGTCAGGCTACACAGGGGTCAGGGGCCCACTTGAGGAGGCAGTCTGTCCATTATCAGAACTCAAACACTGTGCTGGGAGAACCACTTTTCTCTTCAGTGCGGTCAGGCAGGGATGTTTAAGTCTGGAAAAGCTGTGCCCACAGCTGCCCCTTCCCCCAGGTGTTCTGTCCCTGGGGGATGAGGGTTTATCTATAAGTCCCTGACTGGGGCTGCTGCCGTTTTTTCAGATATGCCCTGCCCACAGAGGTGGAATCTAGAGAGGCAGTCAGTCTAGCTGGGCTGCAGTGGGGTTCATCCAGTTCAAGCTTCCCGGCAGCTTGTTTACACTGTGAGCACAAAACCACCTACTCAAGCCTCAGCAATGGCAGATGCCCCTCCCCCTGCCAAGCTCCAGCGTCCCAGGTTGATCTCAGACTGCTGTGCTAGAATTTCAAGCCAAAGGATCTTAGCTTGCTGGGCTCCGTGGGTGTAAGACCTAAAACCATAAAAACCCTAGAAGAAAACCTAGGCAATACCATTCAGGACATAGGCATGGGCAAAGACTTTATGACTAAAATACCAAAAGCAACGGCAACAAATGCCAAAAATAGACATATGGGATCTAATTAAACTAAAGAGCTTCTGCACAGCAAAAGAAACTATCAGCAGAGTGAACAGGCAGTCTACAGAATGGGAGAAAATTTTTGCAATGTATCCATCTGACAATGGGCTAATATACAGAATCTACAAAAAACTTAAACAAATTTGCAAGTAAAAAACAAACAACCCAATCAAAAAGTGGGCAAAGGATATGAACAGACTCTTCTCAAAAGAAGACATTTATGCAGCCAACAGACATGAAAAAATGCTCATCATCACTGGTCATTAGAGACATGCAAACCAAAACCACAATGAGATACCATCTCATGCCAGTTAGAATGACAATCATTAAAAAGTCAGGAAACAACAGATGCTGGAGAGGATGTGGAGAAATAGGAATGCTTTTACAATGTTGGTGGGAGTGTAAATTAGTTCAACCATTGTGGAAGACACTGTGGCGATTCCTCAAGGATCTAGAACTAGAAATACCATTTGACCTAGCAATCCCATTACTGGGTATATTCCCAAAGGATTATAAATCATGCTACTATAGAGACACACACACAAGTATGTTTATTTTGGCACTATTCACAGTAGCAAATACTTGGAACAAACCCAAATGTCCATCAATAATAGACTGGATAAAGAAAATGTGGCACATATACACCATGGAATACTATGCAGCCGTAAATAAGGATGAGTTCATGTCCTCTGCAGGGACATGGATAAAGCTGGAAACCATCATTCTCAGCAAAGTATCACAAGGACAGAAAACCAAACACCACATGTTCTCACTCATAAGTGGGAGTTGAACAGTGAGAACACGTGGACATAGGGAGGGGAACATCACACACTGGGGCCTGTTGTGGGGTGAGGGGCTGGGGGAGGGATAGCATTAGGAGAAATAGCTAATGGAAATGATAAGTTGATAGGTTCAGCAAACCAACATGGCACATGTATGTAACAATCCTGCACATTGTGCACGTGTACCCCAGAACATATAATAAAAAAGAAAAAGAAATATGCTTTAATAATTGTCCTCTTTAACAAACTAGTTAGATTTCTACTTCTCACTTTTCACATAAATGGTCAGATGGTTCAAAAACTTAAATATTAAAAAAATCACCAAAGTATTAGAAAAAGAATAGGTTTTTAATATTCTGTAACTGACAGGTTTATTTAAGTAAAAGATAAAAGTTACAGGCCAAAAAAGATTGATAAAAATGAATCTTTAAAAATTTGAAAAAGAATACCTCATTATATGAAATCCCATTACCAAAGAAAAACAAGTCTGAGAAAACACGTTTTTACTTAATATAGACAAACGTCTACTTTATCTGATTAAATTCAAGCTCACTGTAATGAGTAGGAATGACAACTTCAGCTCAATATTTAAGTGGGCATAAGATTCATCAGTCAATGTAAATAAATTCCATTTTAGACAAATAAAAAATGTTCAACTTAACACATAATATTAGAAAAACAAGGTAACATTTATTTATTTATTTTTTTATGGCCAACAGTATAAATTCTGAGTATACACCAGGTTTTTAAGGGTATGGAGACTAGGAAATCTTATGCATTGCTGATGGGAGTATTAACTGGTGCAAGAATATTGAGAACAATTTAACTATTTGAAAAAATAAAAATTGCATCTTCCTTTTGAATCAACAATTCCACTTTTGAATATTCCACATGCACCACATTTTAAAAATATTGAGAACCTGGGGCATGGACAAATAACATTGACCAGTGTCTCCACAGATCACATCAGTCGAAAATTGAACTTACTTATTCTAAATGTCTCCACATTCAGTTTTTAATCCTAAAGAGTAGAATTGCAAGTCAGAATATTGGGTCCATTTGCAGCACTTTCAAACAAAGAGCTAGAGATAGTTAACCATGGAATGACCTGCTTTTGAGCTTTCTGTTGCTGGAAGGATTCAAAATACAATCAAATAAACATTTGATAATGCTGTTGTAGGAGGAAGAAGAGACATCTGTTCACACGCATTCGAGTCCAGTGTAGTGTCCAAGAGGTGCAAGTAGAGACTCAACTTTAGCGAGAAGTATATATAAAAATTAGGCAGGGGCCAGGGCCTCCAACAGGGGCCTAGAGTATAGAACTAGTCAGTTAGAAACTGGGATAATGGGAAATGTGATGGATGAAAAGTAATGACTGGAAAGCAAGACAGAAGCCCCAGCCAAATAACTGGATAACATTTGGAAGAGGGGAAGAAAATAGTACAGAATATGCTTCTAAGTGCTGTAATGTACTCACAGCTCTCAAGAAAAAAAGGCTTCAATCTGATTTTTGGTGAAGGAAATCTCTGTAGTCATCACAGGATACAGGGGATTGCTTTAGTCCCAAACTCCTTATCTGGGATAAGTCAAACTGAGAGACAAGCAACATGGATACCTAATTTTAAGTTTGATGCTGTATCTACTCCTAGATTTAAAATTATTAAATAATTCAGATGACAGAGCCGTGGGGAAAATACCTTATTTCATGGGAAAGAAGTAAATGCTCCAATTATCTGTAGTTTTGACTGATGTCTATTTTTGGTGTAAGCCTCTTTGTAACCAATTATATAATTTTATGGTAAACTGATTTTGTGATGTTCAAAGTTCAATGATTCAAGTATAAATTATTACCAACCAATTTATTATGTCACTCAATAAACCAAAAGCATGCATAGGAATAGTTTTCCCAGTGTGAAGTATGTATTTCAATTTATTTGCTTAACTTTTTAAAAATAAAGAATTGTGATATAATTTTACAAACTAATAAATCCGTAAAATCATTACCTATCTAGTCTACTCTATCCTTGAAAGAGTTGCAACCTCCGTGAAGCCTTTATACAAAAACCCCAAATTTAAGTTTACCCTGTGAGTATCCTATAAAATTGTGAAAAGCTTTCTAATACTTTCAATTTGTGTTTTAAAATGTTTGTATCAGATATGAATTATTTTTAAAGATGTAATAAGTATAAATATTTTTCAATTGCCTGCCATGTTTTTGTCCAGTTATATGTAATAATATATACATATAAATAATTGTTGGTAGTTATTACACATTGACTACATTACATATAGTAAATATTAACTATATATTTACTATATTACATATAGTAATATTACTATTACTATTAGTATTGCAAATATTAGTAAATATTACTATTAGTATTACAAATATTAGTAAATACTACTATTAGTATTACAAATATAGTAAAAAAATTACTAAATGTACTATATATTTACTATATACATATTTACTATATTTATACATATTTACTGTATGTAATATAGTAGATATTAAATATGTAATATAGTAAATATCATAAATATAATATTTACTATATGTAATATAGTAATTTGTTTAATATTTACTATATTTACTATATGACATACAGTAATACAGTATGTTATATTTAATAATTTAATTTAATTATGATATAATTTACTATATGTAATATTTAATATATGTACTATATTACATATTTACTATATATTACATATAGTAAATATTATATACAGTAAATATGTAATAATTACCAATAATGATTGCAGTGGGCAAACACTATTAGGCATTAGGGATCAAGCAATGAATAAGCCAGACACTATTCTTGCCTTCTTAAAGCTTTTATAGTCTGGTAGACAATACAGAGAAGATTATCTACGGGTGTGGTAAAGGTAATGAAACTACTGTATTGGAGCATATTACAAAGGGATCTAATTGAGACTTAGAGCAATTATACAATTTCTTCTAATTAAGAGGTGAGGCAGGCATTGTGGATCCAGTCCCATATTAAAACACAGTAAGCTAGGCTGTTCGTGTTCATTATACAGAAGATGAAAAATGCCAACAGATATTTAATCACACGCCAATATTTTGTTTTTGTAACTTTTAATGTAAATTTTTTATCTTAAAGTAGTTAATATAGGTTCATGATAGAGCATCCATTCTCTTTCATTATTTGAAATGGCATATAGCAAAATGTCCCCTTTCTTTTTCTTTCAGTCACACTGTTCCCTGCCCAGGAGGTACTTACTGTATTCAGCTCCTTATTTATCGTTCCAGAACTATGCCAAAATACTACTTCCGTATGTATATAGGATATGTACGTTGCATCATAGAACATTTTTAGTACCTTTGAAGGCCTTAGTGTGCTCCATCCCAATCTCTTCTCCCTCCCACCTCTCTTTGTTTCATCTTTTATTTTAGAATCAGTGGGTACATGTGCAGGTTTGTTACAAAGGTATATTGCATGATGCTGAGATTTGGAGTACAATTGAGCCTGTCACCGAGGTGATGAGCATAGTAACCGATAGGTAGTTTATCATCCCTTGACCCTGTCCTTCTATCCCCCTCTAGTAGTCCCCATTGTCTGTTGTTCTCATGTTTATGTCTGAGTGTACACGATGTTTAGCTCCCACTTAAAAGTGATAATATACAGTATTTGATTTTCTGTTTCTGGATGAGTTTGCATAGAATAATGGCCTCCAGCTGCATCCATGTTGCTGCAAAGGGCATGATTTCATTCCTTTTTATAGCTGCAAAGTTTCCATGTGTATATGTACCATATTTAGAAAATTCAGTTCACCACTGCTAGGTACCTGGGTTGATTCCATGTCTTTGTGACTATGAATAGTGCTGCAATGAACATACACATACATGTTTCTTTTTTGGAAGAACTATTTATTTTCCTTTGGGTATACACAGTAATGGGATTGCTGGGTTGAATGGTAGTTCTAAGTTCTCTGAGAAAT
>NC_044987.1:37329988-37388406 GCF_008728515.1 Papio anubis | reverse complement strand
AGAGAGAAAGGAAGGAAGGAAGGAAGAGAAAGAAAGAAAGAAAAAAAAGAAAGAAAAGAAAGAAAAGAAAGAAGGAAGGAAGGAAGAAAGGAAGGAAAGAAGGGAGGAAGGGAGGGAGGGAGGAAGGATATACAACTATAGACCAATATCCCTGATAAACATAGATGCAAAAATTCTCAAGAAAATACTAGCAAATCAAATCCATCAGCATATGAAATAATACATCATGATCAGGTGGGAATTATCCCAGGATCCCAGGGATGCCAGCATATTTTGATATATGTGAATAAATGTGATACATCACATAAAGATAAAAATCATATAATCATTTAAATAGATGCAGAAAAAGTATTACATAAAATGTGGCATCCCTCCTGATAAAAATCCTCAACAAACTAGGTATAGCAGGAACATACATTAACATAGTAGAGGATCAATATAGGACCAACTGTCAGCCAACATCATACCTATTGGAAAAAAGTTGAATGAGAACTGGAACAAGAGAAGTATGTCAACTTTCACTACTCTTATTACTGGAAGACCTTGCCAGAGCAATTGGGCAAGAGAAGAAAATAAAATGCATCCAAATTGGAAAAGAAGAAGTCAAATTACCCCTGTTCGCTGACTATATGATCTTATATCTAGAAAAACCACTTCAGGAAAGTTCCGTAAAGTTTCAGGATAAAAAAATTAAGGAACAGAAATCAGTAACATGTATATACACAAATAATGATCCAGCTGAAGACCAAATCAAGAAGGCAGTCTCATTTGCAATAGCTACAAAAAGGCAAAATACCTAGGAATAAGTTTAACCAGGGAAGTCAAAGATCCCTATAAGGAGAACCACAAATCACTAATAAAGAAAACCATAGATGGCACAAACAAATGGAAAAATATCCCATGATCATAGATTGGAAGAATCAATATTGGCAAAATGACCACATTGCCCAATGCAATCTATAGATTCAATGCAATCCCTATAAAATTACTAATGTCACATTTCACAGAATTAGAAAAAAATAATCCTAACATTCATATGGAACCAAATATGATTTCTTGCTCCTGAATAGCAAAAGAAATCCTAAGCAAAAAGAACAAAGCTGGAGTCTTTACGTTACCTGACTTCAAATTATACTACAAGGCTATAGTAATCAAAACAGTATGGCACTTGTACAAGAAACATACATAGATCAATGAAACGGAACAGAGATCCCAGGAACAATATCCACATACCTACAACCAAGTGACCTTTGACAAAGTCATAAAAAAATATGCACTGGGAAAAGCACACCTTGTTCAACAAATGGCACTGTAAAAATTGGGAAGTCATATGCTATATGCAGAAGGATAAAATTAGTCCTATACCTCTCATTATATGCAAAAATTAACCACAAAGAACCTAAATGTAAGACCTGAAACTATAAAATTTCTAGAAGAAAATCTAGGAAAATGTCCTGGACATTGGCCTAGGCAAAGAATATTACCAAATACTCAAATGCAAATGTAACAAAAACAAAAATAGGTGAATGAAGCTTAAAGAGATTAAACACAGTAAAAAAGAATCAACAGAGTTAAACAGACAACTCACAGAATTGGAAAAAAATATTTGCAAATTATATATCCATAAGAGGTCTAATAACTAGATTCTACAAGGAACTCAACAAGCAAAAATACATACATACATACATACATGAATAAATACAAAATAATCACAGTAAAAAGTAGGCACTGTCCACCACTTCAGACATAAAAGTGGTCAACATGAAAAAAATACTCAACATCACTAAGTATTGAAAAAATGCAAATTAAGACCACAAATATAAACTGTCTTGCACAAGTCAGAATAGCTATTATTTTAAAAGTCAGAAAATCACAGTTGGTGAGGTTGAAGGGAAAAGGGAAGGATTATATACTGTGGGTAGCAATGTAAATTAGTACAGCATTATGAAAAACCATATGAAGATTTCTCAAAAAACTTAAAATAGAACTATAATTTGACCCAGCAATCCCACTACTGGGTATATACTCAAAGGGGAAAAAATAATTATACCAAAAGATACCTGTACTTACATGTTTATCACACCACTATTCCCAATAGCAAAGATATAGAATCAACCTATGTCCATTGACAGATAATTGGAGATATCACATTTTCTCATATATGCACACATACCTCCAACACACGCACCATGGAATATATTGTGCCATAAAACATAAAATTATGTATTTTGTAGCAACATGATGAAAGCGTAGGCCATTATCTTAAGTGAAATAACAAAGTCAAATACCGTTTGTTCTTACTTATAAGTTGGAGATGGTAATGGGTACACATGAACATACAGAACAGAATAATATACATCTGACTCCATAAAAGGTAGAATTGGAGGAGAGGGATAAGGATTGAAAGATTACCTGTTCAGTACAATGTTCACTATTTGGGTGATGAGTGCATTAAAAGCCCAAACTTCACCACTACCCATTTATATGCTAATGAGAAGTCTGCACTCACACCCCCTAAATGCAGACAAATTTAAAAAATTAAAAAATAGAAAAATCTTAAAAGGCAAGAGTATTAAATCATGATATCATTAAAAATTTAAAAATACAGACACAAAAAGTACCCTACATATTACTATAGATTCAGTGATACTAGATAGATCTAGATAGACTGATAGATGAAAAAATACAGAACATATTGAACAGTCTTCTATTGTGGCATAAAAATGGAAGAGAAAAAACAAAAAGAAGACATATGAGAAGTAATGAAGATGTATGTCATGAACTGAAGGGTATGATTAATTCAATCTTTGCACACTCCTCCACACAGGATAAAATTGAAAATTTCATACTCAATAGGATGTATCTGAATGTGACATACATGTGATATATATTTGTAATTTTAGATGGTTTTCCTTGAGGTATTTATTATCTAGTAGTTTTTGTATGTAAACTTCTACTATAAAGTATTACACTAAGAAGAGGCCAACTTATCTTAAATGGGCATTGGCAAAGTAAAGCTTCAGAAGGAGAAGGGAGCCCAATCAAGCAAGTGTTTTAAATTTATGTTGAAGATATTGGCTGTTTTTCTAAGAACCTGGAAAGAATTGGCATGATGGTATATAAATTTTAGGGGATGCAAAGGCAAGAGTGAGAAGGCAGTAGTTCAGCTGAGAGATGAATGTGGATTTGATAAAGTTGAAGGCTATGGAGACAGAGTAATGTCGATGGATTCCAAAAATATTTTTAAGGTTTATTTCACCCTGCACTATGATCATCAACTTTCTACAGATAGAATATGTAGACATTAATGTTCACATGGTAATAATTATTATACCTTTAACAGAACATAGCCCAGGAACCACTTCCCTGTTCTTGGAACTATGGCTGGCGGCATTGAGAACATCAACTTTCTAACAAAACCTCTAAGTTTCATTAGCATGGTGTAAATTGAACACCTTAGTATTGCCATATTCCAGTGTCACATCTTTAAGAGTTAGGTAAGGAAAAAGTATAAGAAGTTAGTTTCAATTTAAATGATTATTACTTAATTTATAAAGAAATTAGTGCTAAGAGATTTTTAGACATTAATAGAACATCATTATGCAGCAGAGTCACACAACATAAAACCTGTAATACAGAAAGCCATGAATTTTTTATTTAAGTACTTGGTCCCCTTTATGCTGAGAATAACGGGGAAGCAAAACTCAGAAACGTTGAATCAACCACTTTATACGTTCAAACAACCCTAATGAATTTCTATAATGGGCATTTTTTATACACTAAATTATAGAAAGTTATATAAACCTGTGCTATTAAATGATCTGGTTCATCTACCTGGGAAATTGCTCTGGGTCTGTTATTTAAACCTTCTGGACCTCTTATGCCAGATTTCCTTTTTCCTTCAAAATATAATTATGTGCACTAAATCAAATATTACAAACTATAGATATTTTCCTATAAGCAAAATACAGTATGGGGGTAGAGGGAAAAACCCTTACTCTAAGTCTTCATCAATCAAAACCCTTCAGCTAATGTTGGCAATGAAAATCTCCACATAAGGAAATGTGGAATAATACTTCTTGCTAAGCTTCAGTTTGGGGATTGTGAGGGTCAGGATTATGTGTCAGTTTGTCTAAGCTGTAGTCCTGTTATTCAAGCAAACACTAATCTAGGTGCAGATGTAAAGGTATTTGTGGATATGATTCAAATCCATAGTTAGTTGACTCTAAGAATATTATACTAAATAATCTTGGTAGGCCTAATTTAATCAATTGAAATACACTAAGAGCAGAACCAAGGCTTTTATGAGGATTAGATTCTGAGGATAGATAGCAGGTCAAGCCCTTGCTTTAGAGTTCTAGCCTGCCCTGACAGTCTTCTCTACAAATTTCAGTTGGCCTACAAATAAATACAAGTTGCTTTGCCAGCCTTCACAAATGTAAGCCAGTTTTTTGTAATAAATCTCTTAACATGTATTTTTTTTACTGGTTCTGTTTCAGTGGTTGAACCCTAGCTGATATAAGGTTACTTTGTAAGTATCAGTGACTATCCTGCTGGTTTAAGGAGGTTTGCAAGTCGCTTAACACTCTTACCCGTGTAGGAAAGCATTAGCCTCCCTTTTCTGTACCACTCCAATGAGGCAAGTTTCTGGGACATGGGGATGGTGGAAAGAATATAAAAATTGCTTTAAAAGTTACTAAACTAAGATGCAATCCTAGATTCTGATATCTGCCCTACCTCCCCTTCCTCCACATTTTGAGGGTATCAATTTCTAATGTTGTTTTCCCCTACTACTAGATTATTAAGTTATCCTCCAGATATTTTTAGGTAGACAATTTGGCAGCTACTGCATTATCCTCATGGGTGGGAAGTAGGGGAGAACTCAGATGGAAAATGAAAATAGCTTTGAAAGAATCAGAAACGACAATGAAAAAGCTTGCAGAAAGAAATTTAATATACCATGTCATCTAGTGTACAGGTATAGTTCATTTATCTAGTTTATTCATCTAGAACATGTGGTTCTTTGTCAGGCAGACACCCTTCCGAGTTACTAATTTGTCCTCTCCTGGGAACAAGTCCTTCTCTCCTCTGATTTCCAGTACTTTCTATACCACTTTGTTCTTCAACAACCAACCCCAAAGTACAGTGAAAGACAGGAATTTCTTCTCAGTTTCAGGATTTTGTCTGAGACCCTACATCTTTCCTCAATTAATGGTACATGAAATACCCAGCCCTGGATTGAAGATTCTCCAAGACAGTCTTACCTCAGAAAAACACAGCAACGATAATAATCACCCAAGAGATATACAAAGTGGCTATTAGGAAGACTAGAGTAAAGCAGCTGTACACTGTAATAAGGAACACCATTATGTATGTTAGAAAAATAGATCTGACTGCTATTCTCAATTTCAACAGTTAGTGATGTTTTCTGCAACAAGGTTTTCTGTAGTATTCCAGCTTCCCCAGTCCGTACTATAAATAAAGGTCCTTGTGACTACCTGCTGTCTACACAGGTCAAACCAGAAATTTAAATAGAATAAGCATCATCTGCCTACAACTTTCAATTTGGTGGTAACATTAGTATCTGCCACTCAACCAGTATCGAGTGGTGTTCTTTATTGTTTTCTAGGTACAGAGAGAGCTCCAGGGGCTTCCTCTTGGCTCTTCCTACTACAACAGGTATTATTACCCCATAGGTAGTGGAGGGAGAACAATGGAGATTCTGTATGATGTTGAGATATCAATTCCAAACATACACAAAGATATTGGGATAATAAATATGGTGCTGATTTGAGCACACACTTCAAAAACCGTACAAGTATTTGGAAACACTTGTTTTGGCTGACTCCATAAACATCCATAATACTAAAATTCTGCAATAGCATTCTGGGTTCCAAGTTGTAGAAAATTAGAAAAATTCCTAAAATGAGGCTACTTTAGAGCACATTTACCTTGGTGAATAGTGATAATGCCCCCTGAAGTGAGCTGCAAGGAAGATTCATTGAATATATTTATGATGTTATGACTGGTTCTATAATATTCAATATTCCTTTTTGTAGAGAATCAGAGCATGGGGTTTTGGTGCAATGCAACTTTTTTATTATGGTGAGTCAAAGCTGTCCAGTTTTGTTTAGGGGACATGTGTCATACAAATGAGGTAAAATTTCAGTCAACTTCTTAACTACTATGGTCCTAGAGATCCTATCAATTATCCACAAGTAATGTTCCCTATGGATGAAACTATTCTGGTGTCTGTGTGGGACCTGCCATACATGCAGATAATTGTGCCACTTTACATTTGCTAACTGAATGGGTTTCCCTTATGTCTGAAACAACAGAATCCTCCCATTGCTAACGAAATCAGATCTGAAGCATCTCTAGCCAGAATTTACAGCGTACAGAGAAAAGTGAGCAAGACATTTTGAAAGCATCTCAAGACTTTCTTTCACCACTGTATTTCTAAAAAAATAAAGTGTCTTCTAGCTGCTCTCAGGGAAAACAAATGTGGGCTATATACAGGTTGATCACCTGTAAAACACGTTCTGTAAACATTCCTATTACCAAGCATTTGATTGATCTCAAAGTTTGATCCTCTAACCGCATAATTCTCTGAAATGCTCATTAAAATGCCATTTCTAAACCTCAGTCTATTCTTAATAAATTAGATTTTCCCTAATAGATTCTGAGAATATCTATTAACAAAGATATTCTGAGGAACACTAAAATTTGTGAAATCAGTGCTAACTTTACTGAAATATTACTGGCATTTATCTTTAGTTAGCATAGTCTCTTTACCTCTAAACTACAATCCAGTTAAATGAATAGTTAGAATTACTCCTTGAACATAATAGCAAATTATCTTAAAATTAAATTCTTATTTTGCAAGAAAAATAAATCACTCGGTATCCATTTCTAGATATTTCTCTGATATCTGCTGATATAAACTGGAAAGGTCCTGCAATTATTTTAATGTATAAGAATTCTCTGCAAGAGTTTGACTTTGTAACTGGAAATATAAAGCATGTTGAGTCCCAAGTAATTTAGGAAAAATGAGGACTTGAGGTCTGTAACATGAGAAAAAATCTACTCTCTTTTGTAAGAAACTTGCTAAAAGAAATTATAGCATCTGCTAGAAAGGAGATAAGAATCTGATGTGATAGGAGAGAAGGTACTGCTTCATTCAATAATGGATGCTCATACTGGTTAGAAAGGGAACTGAAAGTCCTTGAAATCTTTATTTCTGTCATAACTCTCAATGATGTACTCATTTATAATCAGTGTAATATTTTCACTTTAAATATCTGTGAGTTTATTAATCAGACATTAAAATTTGAAATTTTACAGAATTAATCTGTATTTTCAATGTAATAACCAGGTAAGAGGTTTTTTCTTATATTTTTCTTGTACAGTCATAGAAAAATCCTTCAGTTCTAGTCTCTACTGTAAATTGAGAATTTAGGCTCTTGTATTTATCATTTTATCTAACTCGTTTAATGCTATTTTAAAAAGGATTCTACTGCATAGTTTTTGTACTCTTCATGCCCTCATTCTCTTCTAAGGTCAAAAGTAACTTAAACCCTGAAAGTGACACCTTCATCAGGCATTTTATTCCAGCTGAGTAGAGGTGACAGCTCAATTATATATTTCATTCCTACATGCCATGGGATGCCAGATACGCTTGTCCCTGCTCTATCAACATTTTTAATTGATTCATGCTCAAATGAGGCCAGTTAACCCTACATCTTCCTTACCCACTGATATGGTTTGGCTGTGTCCCCACCCAAATCTCATGTCTTTGTTTTACCACTAATAATTTCTGTCAATTTCAAGTTGAATAAGGTTATCTTATCTGCGAATAAACTGTTGACTCATTAGAAGACACAAAAAATTAGTGACAGTAGTTTTTACCTTCATGGAGATTGGCATCTAAATACTCTGGAAAAATCCTATAACCATCCTAGAATCTGACTTTATTACCTACCAATTTAGGTGGTTTAATTATTTTGCAAACTACTATCTCACCTTTCTACTCCAGGCCACTGGCAGTGAAGTTGAGGAACCAAGGTTGGAAGAGGAAGGAGTTATTAATATTTGCTTTTCCTTCCATAAAAGTGTAGGAATAATAAAATCAGCAGAGCAAGCCAAAATCCAGGTAGGAAGGTAAAAACTATTAAGTCAAACGTAGAAGACTGAAATTGTTGCTAAAATGTAAAGCAGATTTCGAAGCAAGAATCGGATCCAAAATTTGAAAGGGAGGGAGGTCAGAATCATTGAAATGCCTTGGGTGAAAATAGAGAATGGCCCAGGGCAATTTTCTAAACAGGGGCTGTATACTTGGCCTTTACATAGTGTATGGATAAACTAGCCAAAAGTAAATGGCTTGAGATAAGAAAAAATAAAGATTATTTTCTGTTTAAAATATAAAAATCGAAAAAATACTGTTTCTGCCTCTAAAATTGTTGCACTCATATGTATTTTTGAAACACTGTTGACACAGGCAAAGCTCTTGGTTAAAATTTGTCATCATTACCATCATCACTTTTCTTTAAACTATAGTAGAAATCTCAGTTTGAACCTTTGCTGGGCTGGCTGGCAAGCTGGCTGAGTGAACTGGCCAGAAGTTTATTTTCATGCAATATCAGTGGGTTTTCTTAGAATAAAATCAATCGGAGAAAAGAAAGTTTGACCAGAGAATAAAGGTCTATCCTCCAGGTGAAGCTAAAAACAGCCTGATGATTCTCAAGAGATTTATCTGACAAAATGCAGAGAAGTAGGAATGCAGACACAGAAATGAAGTGAAAACAAAAATCAAACTGAGGTTTTCCAAAACTTTAATATTTATTGTGGAACAAGCAGTACTTATTGATTAGCTCCCTAACTGAAGTGAAAGAAATTATGAGAGAGGAATTTCTGCCTACCTCATACTGGAACACAGTTCACCTTTAACATTTTGAAAGCTTCATGGCCTATGGTATAGCAAGAGAGGAAGGTGACAGGAGGACATGGAGATTTCACGTGGGTCCCCAGAGGAAGACAGGGAATCTGCAGCTGCAACCTGCAAGACATAAGATGCTTCCATGTACATGGAAGACACCCTCCAAGGCCTTTATAAATATTTGACATTCTACAAGAGCCACATAGGGAAATAACCAGTGGGATTTGCATTTTTATAATTACTGTAGCTTCATTTTTACCCATGACTACTTTACATGACCTCTAAAATTTAGAATTTGAAATATCCAGGAAACAAGGCATTGTGAATTTTTTTGTGAATGGGCATGTTTTCAAATAAGAGTGACTTAAGAGAAGTTGAGAGTAGCATGCTAAAATGTGTACCATTAATTGGCATACTTAAGACTCACAAAATACTTGATGCTAATTACAAGTCATACTTTAATCAATGTTAGATTTCTAAAAAATTCCAGATTCAAAATACATTTTAAAAGAGATTCCAAAATTAAATATTGAGTGACCTTTATTCAACAATTGCTAGCAGCATTTTTCTCAGGTAACCATTAAACTAAAAATACCAATTGATTCTAGGTCACATTTTTTATTTTAGGAATTCTCATCAGTGTCTTTGATAAGAGTCTTTACCTTCTCTTGCCCTCATTCTGCCATTTCCCTTTCACTCTGTTCTTTCTCTGAAATTAAACACTTTTTCACTGCTGCTTAACTCCTCATACTACTTGCTGGACTCCAGACCTTTTTAACTAACGCTAATTCCACTTTTCTGCCTTTTTCCCCTCTTGACCTTTTTCTCTTTCATCTACTTTCATAAACCTCACTCTTCTTTCTCTTTTCTATCCTGTTCTTTCTACCATACATGAGTATACCTGTGTCTTTCCTAATTCCTAAGATGCCAAAATAGTCACATTTTCTAACTCAGCTAAAGTGTTTACCCATAAAACTGGGTAAAGATACTTAGGTAAAAGCCCTTTAGAGGTGAGAGAAATTATAATAATTATATGGGACCAAGGTTCTACAATTCATTTTTCCTTTAATAGTATGGTTTCATGAGAGTATTTAAATGAATAAATGTTAAATGAATACAAATTCTCTAAACATTTAGGTTTCTATTTCTGTTCTTGTATGTTACTAAACCTTTTTGAAGTAAAATCTCATTATGACTGGTTTCTACTTCCCTCAAAAAGGAGAATATTTTGATATTTCATATGAATGGACATCACTGGCTCATCCTGCTAGTTTGTGATGCATGTTAAACAAACACAACTCTGATGCCCACCTCCATCGTTACTGCAAGCACTGAAGTGGATATTAAGTCCATATTACAGTTCCTGGCACACAGCCAACATAAAAAAAAAAAAAAAGTAACTTTTCTTCCATAATATTGGTCAAAGTTTTTAAATTATTTTATAATGTAAAACTGATGCTTAGAGAGGTTAGAAACTTAGAAAGGCTTGCTCGCAGCCAAAAAAAACCTACTAAAAGCAGAAATGCCATTTAAAACCAGATGCATCCAACCTACAGCCAGTGTTCTTAACTATTATATACCTGCACTGATTTATCCACTCAATATTTTCTTTCCTCTGGGCTGCACTCTGGTTTTACTTGTCCTTCTAATGGCTAGGACAATTCTCAAGTGATATAGAAACAGAGTAAAGATGAATCAATATAATCACTTACCCTGGTTTGATTCTGCTTATAAGTCACTTATTGCTAATTAAATATTCACCTTGCATGATGGTAGAAAAATGGGTGTACTTGAGTGATTCATTTTTCCTCAGTTATGGGGTTGAAATTGGGGTGGGGGATGGCATAACTAGAGCTCTCTTTAGAGGTTACAGTGTATGGCTAGCATTTGGCGTATGGAAAATATGCATTAATATCTTCATTTTTAAATGAAGAGTGATCATATGCCTAAAGTATTATGAGTAGACTAGTTCTCAATAATTCTGTTTGGAAAGAACATCATGAGTCTTGAATATAAAGCTGAAGAATTGGAACTTTAGAACATAATCCAAAAAAGTGCTGCCAGGTGCAGCGTCTCACATCTGTAATCCAAGCACTTTGGGAGGCCAAGGCAGGTGAATCACTTGAGAGCAGGAGTTTGAGACCAGCCTTGGCAACATGACGAAACCCTGTCTCTACAAAAAGTACAAAAATTATCAGGGCATGGATAAAAACAGGCAGAGGAATGTGGAAGGACTAGACTGGCTGAGTCTTCCAGCCTTCATCTTTCTCTCACGCTGGGTGCTTCCCGCACTTGAACATTGGACTCCAAGTACTTCAGCTTTTGGACTCTTGGACTTAAAGGAGTGGTTTCCCAGGGGCTCTCGGGCCTTTCGCCACAGACTGAAGGCTGCAATGTAAGCTTCCCTGTCTTTGAGGTTTTGGTATTCGGACTGGTTTCCTTGCTCCTCAGCTTACAGATGGCCTATTGTGGGACTTCAACCTTGTGCTTGTGACAGCCAGTACTCCTTAAGAAATGCCCTTTCATATGTACCTCTATCCTATGAGTCCTATCCCTCTAGAAAACTCTGACCAATACAGTATATAAAGAGGAAGTTTTACATATTACAGTATGAATGAAAGTAGATTGCAAGAGAGGAGTGGTGAGACATAAACACGGGAATAGATCATGTGTTTAGAGCTTTCAGCCATTTTCTGTTAGCATTTGTGCCTTTGCCATTTCGCTTCCATTGCACAATATCCTCCTGTGACTTGTTTGCTAATTTGAAAATTTTCATAGCGTATACAGGAGACTTTTTTGCATAATGGGTACTTGGGAATGGTTATCAACTGACAAAGTTGAGGGTGGGTCTTCCTCTCCCAGTCCACTGACTCAAATATTAATCTCCTTTGGCAATACCCTTATAGACACCCAGGAACAATACTTTGCATCCTTCAATCCAATTAAGTTAATACTATAGATTAACCATCACATATGCCCTCTCATACTTCCACAACACTGCATATGCTTATGACTATAAATAATTTATCTTTTATTCACACTTTCTAACCCAGGCAGAGTAATTCTCCCTATAGAAACCCTCCCATTATCCTTCTCTTCACTGTAGTTGCTCCTCTGTCTTAACTCCGTTGCTTCCCTATTTAACTCTAGCAAAACTCTTGTCATACAGACTCAAAACTGTTATTCCTTCCCATTAGACCACAAACTCAAATGAGTTTGGGACCAAAATATTTCATAGTTCAGCTGCTAGCATAGTTTCTGGCATGGAATATGAGCTTTAATACTTTAATATGTTGAATTTGGAAAAAAATATGGAATTGACACTCAAAATGCACAAGCCTAAGCTCCACAAGTAATCTTAAGACAGGCAAGTCACATACCCAGTCCAAATCTGTAAGAATCACATCTAGTGTACAGATTTATAGTGTTATATAACATATGAGAAAGTGCTTTGTTAACTGTAAAATAACAGGGTATTTTAATTATTATTAATTTAACTTCAAATCTAATGAACAGATTATTTGAATTGATGCTTTGTACAACAGAAATGGAACGGACATCCTAAGTTAGAAATTAAGTAAAATAAACTCTTAAAATGAAAATAGATAGAAAAACGAAAATAGAGATCTCAAAGTGATTTTGTTTCAGAAAACTTACATTGGAAAAAATAAAGTTTCAGAGAACTCTTAGGAAAACGCAAGAAGCAAATCACAGTAAAAAAAACATATTTGTCTAGACTACTATGAGATTTTAAAAGTTTCAGAGAAGAAAGGCTGCTAAATTTGGTCACAAGAAATTCATATCATAGATACATTTAATAAGATCTGTTTAACAGCTGCCATTTTACATTGAAATAGCATTTAATTTACATCAGCCACCAAGTAACTGGCCAATCCTTTTATTGGACTGATTTGAACTAAAGTCTCTAAGAAATAAGAATTCTTAATAATACCTTATAAATGTGACAGTTACAGATAGTGTAGAATGAGATCCATACCTCCTGGTCTTTGCCATTTTCCATCTCATTACTTTGGTTCAGTTACAAGATTACATTTTAAGCTCAGCTACTAAATTGTGTACACTTTACAGTCTGTTTTCCCAATCTATTTTGACCACATAAGGCAAAAATCACAGCTATCCAATTAATTCTCCTAATTAATAAACTTTATTTTCCCCTCAGCTGCTGATGGCATGCTCCATGCTGTTCATCTAACTGTCGGTCTTAAGCCTTCCCTCCGACCTACTTGCATGGATCCTTGATGATTTTGGGCGACATGCCAAGATTTTCACAGCTTTTACAAACACATTAAAAACATATTAAAACCCCTTCCGCAAATCTGTCCATATATACCACTGTGTCGCAGTTGCATCTCTGCTTAGCTTTTTATCCATACCTTTATTGCTTCTCTATTAAACTACTCAGTTCACTTTTGTAATAGCTTCTCAGGCTTGATATTTTATACATTCCACGATGTACCACATGAAGCTGATCTCAGAAGCTAGCACACCCACACCTGTACACACAACTGCCATTCCGTGCTCCTCCAGCAATCCTATTCACTATTTCTTCACTAAAGCATTTGATCCTAACATATATTTTCTTGCTTTTAAACTTGAGAGGGACTTCTTGTTGTTTTCCTGATGCAAATCTGTAATCTATAATTGTCTCTCATTCAATCCCAGCCCTCCACTAATTACTCTGATATTGGTAAATGGAATGTCTCTCCTGTAACTCCTGTTGTCTGAAATAGTCTTTCTTATTATTCTCCATCTCATTAGCTCTGTTTCCAAGCTCAACTGAAAGAAGAATATTTTTCTCATGTCTGGCTTTTATTTTCTCCTTCTCTCCTTCACTTTTATACAATTACAGAGGTAAATATCATCAATCCAATGAAAACAGTCATTTAATGTGACTCTCAAAAGACTAATAACAGATGCATCATAGCTCAAAGTGGTAAATATTGTCTGTCTCCATGTTAGACTGGCTCCAAAAGATTATTTCAAATGGAATTGTTACTACTTGCTTTGGAAATATTTGACATGCACAAATCTTTGAGAACTTTGTTATATAAAAAGGCTATCTCTCTATCTTTAATTTCTGTATCTATGACATGGTTAGCATAGCTGAGATTTCATATCAGGCAGCATTAAGCATTAAAGTATATTCATTGCCAAGACCATAGTTCAGCATATGGCAAATGCAGGATAATATTATAATTCCCTGGAATTTAATACTGTGTTGATACTTACATCTTTTCAATTTATAAGACAGAAGGCATATATGTTTTAAACTGTGGTGAAATACATTATAGTTATTCCTCATATATGTGAGGGATTGGATTCAGGTCCTTCCTTCCTATCCCTCGGGCCCCACAGATACCCAAATTGCAGAGGCTCAAGTCTTATAGTCAAGTACTATATTCAAAGTCCATAGTAGTTCCATATAACCTAGGTAATCTTCCTGTGTCCTCCAAATCATCTCTAGATTACTTATAAAATCTAATGCAATGCCTGTACATAACTTTATTCATGTGGATTCAACATATTACTCCATGTGCAGCAAATTCAAGTTTTGGTTTTTAGAACTTTGTGGAATGTTTTTCTGAATATTTTCCATGTATTGTTGGTTGAATCCACAGATGTGGAACCCATGGATATAAAAGCCTGACTTTATAGAGGAAAAAACATTCATACAACTATAATATTATTGGGCACTCATTTGGCAACCCACTCATTGCACAATATTTTAAAATACATTATCTCATGTTGTCCATGATATAATTACTACTGTTACTCTCATTTTCCTAAAAGAAAAAGATTCTGAAAGTCGAAGCAGGTTGCCCAAATTTGTACTGCTAATATAAGACCCAGCTTGATATTCAAACTTATGTCTTCTGACTTTATAATCTAAGTTCTTATTGCAAATCCATCTAATAAAGCTTCATGAGGTAATTTTAACTTGGATTAATAGAATTATGACACAAAGATAGTCAAATGTCCTTTTAAATTGGGAACAAAATGAGTGTCTCTTTAAAGGAAAAGGGAGAGTCCAAAGATATGCATCACCAGACTTCAAAGAGAATGTCTGTTACATTTTTCAGAAATGGTACAATTCTCAAAAAAAACAAACAATGGGGAAAGGACATCATATTTAATAAATGGCATTGAGAAAACTGGATAGCCATATGAAGAAAAATGAAACTGGACTCCAACCTCTCACCTTATACAAAAATTGACTCAAGATGGATTCAAGACTTCAACTTAAGACCCGAAACTTTACAAATCATAGAAGAAAACCTAGGAAAAACTCTTCTGGGAATTGGCCTAGAAAAAAAGTTTATGGAAAACAGTGTGGCGATTCCTCAAGGATCTAGAACTAGATGTACCATATGACCCAGCCATCCCATTACTGGGGATATACCCAGAGGATTATAAATCATGCTGCTATAAAGACACAGGCACACATGTTTATTGCGGCACTATTCACAATAGCAAAGACTTGGAATCAACCGAAATGTCCATCAGTGACAGACTGGATTAAGAAAATGTGGCACATATACACCATGGAATACTATGCAGCCATAAAAAAGGATGAGTTTGTGTCCTTTGTAGGGACATGGATGCAGCTGGAAACCATCATTCTTAGCAAACTATCACAAGAACAGAAAACCAAACACCGCATGTTCTCACTCATAGGTGGGAAGTGAACAATGAGATCACTTGGACTCGGGAAGGGGAACATCACACACCGGGGCCTATCACGGGGAGGGGGGAGGGGGGAGGGGGGAGGGATTGCATTGGGAGTTATATCTGATGTAAATGACGAGTTGATGGGTGCAGCACAGCAACATGGCACAAGTATACATATGTAACAAACCTGCACGTTATGCACATGTACCCTAGAACTTAAAGTATAATAATAATAAAAAAAGAAAAAGAAAAAGAAAAGAAAAAAAGTTTATGATTAAAACTTCAAAAGCAAATGCAACAGAAACAAAATTAGACAAATGAGCATTAACTAAACTACAGAGCTTGTACATAGTGAAAGAAACAGAGTAAATAGGCAACCACGCAGAATGGGAGAAAATAATTGCAAACTTTGCATCTGACAAAGGTCTAATACTCAGAATCGATAAGGAACTTAATTCAACAAGAGTAAAACAAAGTGATCAAAAGACATTAAAAAGTGGCCAACAGACATTAATGGATACTTGTCAAAAGATGACATATGAGCAGCCAAGAAACATATGAAAAAATGCTCAATATCATTAATCAAAGAAATACAAATTGAAATCACAATCAGATATATTTCACACCTTTCAGAATGGCTATTTTTTTAAAAATCAAAGAGAAATACCAACTGATGACAAAAATGATAAGAGGGAACGCCTATACACTGTTAATGGGAATGTAAATTAGTTCAACCCCTATGGAAAACAGCACAGAGATTTCTCACAAAACTAAAAATGTAACTACCATTTGACCCAGCAATCCTACTACAGGATATCCACCCAAAGGAAAAATAAAAGCATTTTTCCAATAGTCATCTGCACCTATGATGTTTATCATAGCACTATTTATAATATCAAAATCATGGAAACAACCTAAGCCTCCAACAGTGGATTAAAGAAAATGTGGTGTGTCTATACACACACACATAAATGGAATAGTATGCAACCATTAAAAGAAATGAAAACACATTTTTACAACCAAATGAATGCAGCTAGAGATCATTATCTTAAGTGAAATAATACAAACAGAAAATCAACTACAACATATTCTCACTTTCAAGTGGGAGCTCAACGATGTGTACCCACGGCTATAAAGATAGAAACAATAGACAATGTGCACTCAAAAAGGTGGAGGGAGGGAAGCAGGGAGAGAACCAAGGATTTAAAAACTATGTATTAGGTACTAAGTTCACTATTTGGGCAACTTATTTACTAGAAGCCCAAACCCTACCATTACTCAATATACCCATGTAACAAACCTGAATATGTACCCCCTGAAACTATAATAAACAAAAAAATTAGCTCAATTCCACAAAATATAAAGGCTAAAAAAATATAGAGATGAAGGAACAATGAGAACACATGGACATAGGGAGGGGAACATCACACACTGGGGCCTGTCAGCGGGCTGGGGACAAGGGCAGGGAGAGCATTTGGACAAATACCTAATGCATGTGGGGCTTAAAACCTAGATGACGGTTTGATAGGTACAGCAAACCACTATGGCACATGTATACCTGTATAACAAACCTGCACGCTCTGCACATGTATCCCAGAACTTTAAAATAAACAATAAAACATTCCTACAAAAGGAAAATATGTAGTCCATTGTTTTTACGGAGAATATAAAAGTAAGGGATGTTTTAAACTGAAGTTCAACAAACTATGTTAAGCACTATTTTGAGCACAACATAAACACAGGGAAAATGAAAGACGGTTGATTCATGACTAGATTAATAGATTGACAAAGAAAAAAAGTAGCTCTTTTGCTTGCAAAAATATTGAAAATGAGCTGGGACACATAATTTACAATAATTCCAAATATGTTTAAGTACAGCATTTTATGACTTATAAAATTTATAAACAATGAGGAAATACAGAGCCATTTTAGTAATTATCTCCGTTTCTGGAGGAGAAACTAAAGCTGAGAGTGACTTCCCTCAGTGAGTCAGTGACAGTCTGGGATGTGAGATCTGGTCATTTGATGCAAAGAGAAGTGTAACAGTAATACCATAATATGTGTGGAGATTACTATCTCTCACTGAAGGATATGCACTCATCATTTCCTTACAGCCAGTTCGTGCTCTGCAAGGGCCTAGGCAGAACTGTGCCCCACACAAAACTGTCTATCGTAAACTGGTCCTTTGGAACACAGGTTTACCAGGTCACATCCTGAAACATTCCAGATCATGCCCTTTTTTGCTCTTTTCTAACAACTTGAGAACCAATTGGCTCACTGAGGATGAGAGATGTGAAATTACCTAGCTAATGTACATTGTGCTGGCTCACATTCTCACACACAATCTGAAGTACAAAACACATTCATAACTAGGGAGACTTGAAAATCTCAGTAAGAAAAGACTTTCTACTGCTCCCTCCCCTTATCATGTGCCTTTTTTAGTTTTAGAGAAAGAATCTTGCTTTCTCGATTCTGTGGCTTACAATGCTAATAGCTATGAAGGGAAGGTTATGAAAATGAGACAATATGGAAACAAAGCCTGGGAGAAGCAAACTGAGGCTAGAGCCAGGTCTTGTACTCCTGAATGTCACTCCCTGGTCCATTTCATTGTACTTTGCCCTTTTCATTTCAGTCCTAACCACTGATCTCAGGATAGTCTGCATTCAGTCGGGACATAGCAATTACCCTTTATGAGACCCACATTCAGTTATTCAAGTCTTAATGTTCTGGACACCTTTAGGAGATCTTTTCATTACAGGCACACAGTATCGAAGCAAGAGAATAAAGAATTTCTTCTGTACAAAATGCTGTGCTAAAGGTTTCAAAACTTCAGAGACCTGCAAACTGTGGCTTAAATAATACTAAGGGTAAGCTCTTACAGGCATCTGAACCCTTGCTTCTGCCTAGGGAAAGGGCTCCTTTGTGTCTAACTCTTCTGTTAGTCATGCCATTCCTGTTGAGACTTTTTTATTAAATCAATGCCTTTTCCCTATGACTTTGATACAGACAGTGTCTCGTTATCTACACCTGAAGTCTCCAGAACTATTAATCACTTTAATTTGCTAACTAGGGTAGAGTACAGGATAAGTGGTTTGAGGGCTTCTGATTTGCAGTGATTACCTAGGCTAAAACAAAACTTTTTAGTCTCTTTTTCAAGCATTATTCCATTGCACTATAGAATATGCTATAGGGAACAATCCTCTACTGGCAGGCAATGAATGAGATGACCTTAATGGAGCTCTTTTCCATCTAATGTCTGTGACTCTTTAATTCAGTTATCCTTCAGGCATGGGAAGAGCTTTCCATCATTACCCCTAATTTGTCTAACTATCAACATTACTTCAAAAAAAAGCCTCCCAAGATATGTTCCACTTTTCTGTCTTGCTTGAACTTCTGTTTCATGTCACTGGCTGCCTCTGTTGATATAGGATTTCAGCCCTGCCAAAATCACTTTCTGGTTGTTCCTCCAGATTGTTATTGAGATACTTGATAAAATGTCTCTTTCCATGACAGATGTGAAAGCATTTGTCTCCCATTTTATGACAGGTACATTTCTAGCATCACTCATTGCTGCATATTTATATAGGTGAGTATTCCAGAGATAGACACCAAACAGTTTATATGTATAATTTATACACAATCTTCTGCTTCTCCTGTTGTTTGAAATTCAAGGTACTGTCTTATGAATGTTTATAATCTTGAATAAGCAGAGCTCTAGGCAAAACATACCCTGATGCTGTCTTCTCTGAATCAGTGGAGACTTGCCAGACAAGTGATTTTAGATAAAAGGAAAAGATTTAAAGAAACAAGGAAAGAATAAATACACTCATACAAGTATGCCTGTGACTAGTGGAGTATAGGTGGTATTAATATCTAGAATTTTGTATGTAGAGTTTACAATCTATACATGTGCGGTGAGGGACTTTACTGAGTTTATTTTTTAAAATTAGTTATTCTTTACATGGCAACTGGCTTCAGGAGTAAATCACCTGGCTTCAAAATACAATTCAACATGAGTGGATGGATTTTAAATAAAACTGAGTACAAATACAGAGGAAGATGCATATATTACAAAATTATTTTTAAAAATACTCTGAACAGGGCATTTCCAGGCTAGCTTACTAAAACATTCTTGAGGATGTTATGTTTTCCAGGGATATGTAATCAGCAAGTACTGATTTTCTCTCCAATCCTTCATCTTGTTAATGTGATGCTTTAATAAAAGATGTGGCCACTGATCCAGTAGGAAATGTGCATCTGGTTTCCATCACCAATTGATATGTATGGAACTGCATGATTCCATCAATTCCCTGTCTTGGTATTCCCACCCAAGGGCTCAAGATCACTCTCAAGTAACCAGCATACTCAAAAAAGCAGTTTCAATTTTCTCTTATAGATTATATTATGGAAGGAATATACTTGCTCAGTGTAAGAAGCACTATTTTAGTGTAATTCTAAGAACATAAATATAGACATTGATATAGGTTCAGCTGTTGATGTAGGCAGAGGCAGAGATGGCTTTGAAGTAGATTTTCTCCTTATGAGTCCCTCTCTTGTTTCCTACAAATTCTGTGACTTCAGTTAACTGATCTTGATAAATGTCCTCGTGGTAAAATGGAATTATATTAGACCCAGCCTCATAGGATTCTCCTCAGTAATAAATAGGTTCATGAAAGTGGGATCACTGGCAAAGAGTAACATACATGATTAATATTAATTATTGTTAAATAAGACACATTAATGGAAAGTGTAATCTTAGAATTAAACTTTTCATTTCTCTTCTTCTGAAAACCTTAATACAGATACAAATTCTCTTCCCCTGCCCACCTCTCAATACACACAAATACACCAAATTCAATGAATCCAGCATTTGTAAGTTACTTATCCACTCAGTCTTTATCACCAAACCATCACCACCACCACCACACCATAGGCACCACCACGTACCTTTGCTTATGTGTCTTTCTGAAATGCCTTCCTCTCCTTACTCATTACTTAGCTGGCTAATTCCTGTTATTCTCTGTGATTTACCTTAGGTATGACCTTCATTAGAGAACCTTCATATCATCTTGCCCTGCATGAAATGTATTAGAAGCCTTTTCTCTGGTCCTTCCTGATATTTTAAAAGGATATTATCATTTACAAAATGGAATTCCAATGGCTTTTCACAAGTGGTCTATCAACTAAGCATGTACTTATGTAAATATTTCCAGAGGATTTCATTAACCTCTGAGTGAATAGTTGAAAAAAAAATTAATGAAACAGATATATATAAGTCCATGTTTTTATTTGTAAATAAATGTATTGCCAAAAAGTTACATACAAATAATGTCTCGAATGACATGCAATAATCAAAATCCTCAAAAGAATACTAACATACTTTTCCGTTTAGTAGAGATTTTAATAAATGAACTACAATTTAAGGAGACTGTTGTATTTCTTTTGAGATAACCCCATAAGTTTTACATTCTGTATCAAGGCATCCATTTGCAGTAATAAAGATTCAAGGCTTATCCCTAAAAGGCAATGCCTATTCTTTACAGTCAATATGATCCTGCTAGCAAATAAAGCCTGAAGAAATAACAGATACTAGATTTAAAATCACTTTATTAAAATCAATCCATGGTGAAAATATGGAAGAAAACCACAAGAGTCTTGAGAAAATAAACTAGCTACTGTCTGGTTGATACCAGAAATAGAGACTGGTATAAGGAGAAGAATAAAAGAAGGAAGTATCACAAGAATGACTGATACTCATTAGAAACACATCTGGAAATAGATGGTTAGGAATATTAAAAATAAGAATGAAGAGGTATATATGATGCCACTGAAGAAACAAGCAAAATTCAAATGAGTAAAAGGTAAACAAGAAATCAGGAAATAAAAGTTTAATAAAATCTGAAAAGGGAAGAACGCACAAAGTAAGTATCAATAAAGAAACTATAATATGATTACTGCAAAGTAAGAGCTCAAAACATCATGGCTATAGAAACATTAAGGAGACTTTTTAAAATATATAATTTCTAAGAGGCCACAATATACAATAAGTTACAAATATAAAAATGTTTTAATATTTACAATTTAACATAGACATAGACAAAGTTATGGGTAAAGAAACAAAAGACAACAAAAGTAACATCCCTACTTATATACACTTAATATGCTTTCAGGGTACATACTTTTACTTTCCCAACCCTAACAATTACATAGCATTTCACACAATAAAATTTTATATAGCATACCTGAATTACTTCAAAGCTTAATGCGGATTTAAATAAAACTTTACTATTGGATCATAAATTAAGCAAATGGAACTACAATGACATTTTATTTTCAACTTAATGATTATTTAATAATCACTGCACTCCTTGGGTGTTAACATTGTAGAACTTGACAAATTAACAAGGTAGTTCTAGGTTGACTCTATTTTCTCTCAAATATTAAATTTATGATTTGTTAAAAACCTCTAATAAGGACACACGACTTAGAGTTTGCCAGTTTTGTGTTACAAGACCTTTCTAAACTGAGGCAGATATGAACACTAGTTATCACACTCCAAACGCTCTGCTTCCTGCACATACCATCTCCTGCATTGCCTATTTTTTCTAGCAAAGCATTTAAGAATCAATTGCATATGTTTAACTGTGGAAGTCTTAAAGCTGTAATAATTTATATTGTGTAAAATAGAAAGGAAGTCAATTCAGTACATCAAGGATGGAAAATGTGCTCTTACTCATTCTCCTGTGGTTGAGGTAGAAATCAGTAATATATATGTAAACCTTTTTTTCCTGAGTCTCAAAATTCCTCTCAATGCCCAGTTCCAGGCAACCATTATCAATTGCTAAGAGTTAGCATATGGGTGAAAATTGATGTGACATCTCTAGTTAAGAATATGAAATGCTGGCGTATAAATTATAGGTGAAGTGATCACTGGTATCTGGATAAGCAATATCATTCAGTTACAGAAGAAATGGTGGGCAGCGTTAATGTGAAATCTGAGAACTACTTAAGCCATTTGTCTGATATTAAAGCCATAATATAGCTACAATGTAGCCAAAACTGGCTGTGGAACTTAGAGAACATATAAGTGTTACTGTCTTAGATAGCTGGAACAGATGCTGGGACTACTCTTTTGTATGTTAACTCCTTAACTACTCACAGCAAACTTATACGTTGGGTACTATGACTACCATCTATCCTCAATTTAAAAAAAACAGATCTTATTATCATCCAAGTTAAATTGGATAACAAAAGGTAGAGGTGGGATTTTTAACGAGTCTATCTTCAGAGTAAGTGTCTCTACTAACTTATATACTTCCTGTTGCCTATACAATTCTGTTAAAGCAATCAAATAAGAGCGTGGGTAAAAGTGAGTTTAAAGCACTAGCAGATGTAAGGAGTTGATATTAGTAATGAATCCATGAAACATGCAGGGTGGTTAAAGGTTGGGTTTGCAAATAAGAGGTGTTTGTTGGCGTTGGTGTTGGTGTTGTTGTTTTGAGATGGAGTCGCTCTGTCACCAGGCTGGAGTGCAGTGGTGCTTTATCAGTTTAGGGCAACCTCGTTCTCCCTGGTTCAAGCGATTCTCCTGCCTCAGCCTCCCGAGTAGCTGGGACTACAGGCAGGCGCCACCATGCCTGGCTAATTTTTTTAATTTATTGTACAGACAGGGTTTCACCGTGTTAGCCAGGTTCATCTTGATCTCTTGACCTTGTGATCCGCCCGCCTCAGCCTCGCAAAGTGCTGGGATTGCAGGCATGAGCCATGGTGCCTGACCTTTTTGTTGTGTTGTTTTGTTGTTTTGTTGAAACAGAGTCTTGCTCTGTTTTGTTTTGTTGAGACAGAGTCTCGCTGGAGTGCAGTGGCGTTATCTCTGCTCACTGCAACCTCTGCCTCCCGGGTTCAAGCGATCCTCCTGCCTCAGCCTCCCGAGTAGCTGAGACTACAGGCATGTGCCACCATGCTCAGCTAATTTTTTTTTATTTTTAGTAGAGACGGGGTTTCACGGTGTTAGCCAGGATGGTCTTGATCCCCTGACCTCGTGATCTGCCCGCCTTGGCCTCCCAAAGTGCTGGGATTACATACCTAAGCTACCGTGCCGGGCCGAAAGTCCATTTTAATATGTGGGTATGCTGTGGCCAATCAGTAAGTACTGAAAATATCAGAAGACTTTATTTCACTGGAGTAACATTTGAATGTTAACACTTTGTTACATTATCCTCAAGAAAGCAAACAGGGGAGTCGATGCAAACATCTCAGTGATTTTCTATTTATACTTGACTACCAATATTCTGTTGCTTCATCTGCCTTATACTTTACCAGGAACTCTTTGAAGGTAGGGACCATGATCTTTACAGTACGTATTGATAGAGCAGGTATTCTATAAATGGGTGTTAAATAAGTGAGTTAACTATAATTCTATTTACATTGGCTTTTACTCAGACAAAATGTCAGCATCATTATTGTCAGGCTTACCTTTAAACTTAAGTCTCTGAATTTGTGCTAGCAACATGTTTACATAAACAGAAGGCTGTAGATATCCAACCTCCATATCCCCAACACACATACACCTGACCCTTTCCCTGTAGTAGCTTTCATCACAATTCTGAGGGTGAAGAAAGCAGGGCTTAACTTGCATGTTCCTCAAAATATGCATCTCTACTGAGCAGAAGAGAAACTGGTATGACAGTTCTTAGAATACAAGGAAAGGGTCTATTTCTAGCTCAAAAGATGTCTAAACAATGTCTTGAATTTTAAAGAAACAGGCTCAATGCATCAATAAATTAAGGGCAAGCCAGTTGTAATACAGCAGTCAGTAAACAGTATAGAACTGCAAGACTGTTTTCTGGAAAATCAAAACTCAGTTATACATGTTTTTCCCTTGCTTTTGTAAGTATGTGTTTTGAAAAAAAAAAAAAAATCATCCTTTTATCTGGGTTTTCAGTATATAAAATGCCCTCACGTGTTAAAAATTCCAGACAAGATATAAACAAAAAGTAGTTATTTTTTGCATTTTTTAAATTATTGGCAGCTTTAAAACTATTTCAATGTCAATGTCAACTGATTCAGAACTTTTATTTTAAAAACAATTCCATATACCTATTGGTGCACTATTAAATTGGGCAACAGATGGTAAAATACTTACAACAAAAAGGAGCTCATCTTGAAATTGAATCACAAATAGATACTGTCATTATTACTAAATTATAAACACACAACCATAATTAAAAGTAACACTTGAGATAAATCCTGTTGCCATATGCAAACATGTTTGTGGTTAGGAACTAACACATTCAAATACCCAACAGCAGATTCTGATGTATTCCTGAGTAAATTTCCAACTTTGACGGTGCCAATTGTTTCTTTCCTTGATATTTTTAATGTTTTTTTAAAGAATGACTATCGAGTGTATAACTGTATTTGAGATGTTGCTCAAAAATAAATAACTCCTGACATGGATTTATAGGCTTGAGTGTAGTATATTTTAACCTCACAGTTTGGTTATTTTTAATGCTGCTTTAGATGTTTCTGAAATTTTTAAGTGTCAAACCACATAAATTTCAAATGTCCCTTATAGCCATTTAGATGTTTTTCTCATTACTGATGATGAGTAAAAATCAGTTTTGGAGGCAGCAGTATAAGGGCTTCACTATCTCATTTACCCTAGATATGAGTTTGTTTCATTCCCATTTTTTATAGGCAATAATGCAGCTGTGCTAGGTATTTGCCAATTGTTACTCTTTTTTGTGTGCACACAGGAACTGATGGGGATTTAACAGTCCAATATTCAGGCAAACTATTCTCTCTATCCACAAATCCCCACAGGAAAAAGATACCAGATCCTTCTTAATATTTCTGTGTGCCAGTATTCTCCAGGACTTTGCTAGTTGTTCAACTATTTTCTGAGTCCACAGTAATAAGAAAGAACCTGGAGCAGAGATCGTCAAGCTTCCCACCCTAGACCCCTTACATAGCTCTTTCCTCAATGCACATAACCAAACAGAGCAGCTGATATACTAGAGAAACATGAATTTAGAAGCTTACATAACACCACCTTATACATTTGAAGACTACCATACTTCAAAAGGAAACTAGATAACATACACTATTTAAAACAGAACTAATGTAACAGAGGAATCATTTAGAATATTTATAATAAATATCAAAAAAGGATATTGGCATGATGCAAGAAAAACAAATCATAAACTATAAATTAGGTGTAAACTATATTGAAATAAGGAATACATAGGTAAGTATGCAGAGAAATCCAGCTTAGAATGGGGCAGGGAACAGTGAATTAAAAGACTAGATTGAATCTCTATGCTAGAAGACATCAGAAAAGAATGAAGGGAAAAGTATATTTCTATCTATACAGATAGAGATATGGATATATATAATGACAACTAAGATGTGGTAGAATGAAAATCGTTAGCATATACACTAGGTAGGCATAATAAAAGGAGAGAAAAATTTAAAAATATAAGAGCTGAAAGAATGGAGATAAAGCCAGTATTTAAAAAAAAAAAAAAAAAAAAAAAAAGACTTGAGACTGAACTGTTAAGGAGAAAAAAAAAAGGAAAAATTCAAATTTAGATTATGGAACATTTTAAGAATAAAGAAAATGAGAAAATTATAAATACTAAGAGAAAAAGCAGGTTACTTGTAATAGAACAAGAATCAATGTGAAAGGAGACTAATAATAATAGTGGGGGGAAGGAAGAAACTTTCAGAGGTAATGGAAATGTCTGTGGCCTTAGTGGTGATAATTTCTCGGTGGTACACTTATTCCCAAACTCATCAAGTTGTATACATTAAATATGTGTAGCACTTTACATACATTATACCTCAATAAAATGTTTTAAAAAATCAGTGACATCAAAGCTTTCATTAGTGACCCTTGATAAGGAAAAAAAATAAAACCCTTTTGTACTGAAGAAAAATAACTTTGAACCAAATTTTCAATCAAGTATCCGCTACGGTAAAAACATTTGCACACACAGAAAGTCACAAATAATTTGCTGCATAAAATGAAACACTTTTAGGAGGAAATGTGGAAGACTTGAGAATTAAGGGTATTCAAGTGTTTTGGTAAAATTTATTATTGTTCATAAAGGTAAAAACCAAAGAAACAGAAATAATATATACACAAAAAATTAAATACAAATAACTTTTGGTGACTGGAAATGGAGGGGTGAAATGGGGGACATAAGGAAGGACCAAAGTACTTGTCTTGTTGGGGGAGTATATAGAAAATGATATATTTAAGAAGGTAATTGCAAAAAGTAAACATGAATATAGGTCTTTAACAGCAACAACCTAAGAAATAAAATTAAAATTACCAATTCCTAAATCAGCCAAAGAAATTATTACTGATGAAATAAAAAGGGAAGATTACAATAGAATATATAAGTAAAATGTCTAATAAATTCTAATATTATAATAAAATGTGTTAAATCACTTAATAGATGCACTTTTAAATTTTTTTAAAGCAGTTTTAGGTTGAGCAGAAAGTACAGAGTTCCCATATATGCACTACTCCCACATATGCATAGCCTCCCATTATGAACATCCCTCACGAGAGTGGTACATGTTACAAATGATGAACCTACATTAACACATCATTACCCCAGAACCCCATAGTTAACATTAGGGCTCACTCTTGGTGTTCTATAATGACATGTATCCTTGTATCCACTATTATAGTATTATATAGGGTATTTCAATTGCTCTAAAAACCATCTGTGAGGCCAGGCGAGGTGGCTCAGGCCTGTAATCCTAGCACTTTGGGAGGCCGAGGCAGGCGGATCAAGAGGTCAGGAGATCAAGACCATCCTGGCTAACAAGGTGAAACCCTGTGCCTACTAAAAATACAACAACAACAACAAGAATAACAACAAAAAAGCCAGGCGTGGTGGCAGGTATCTGTAGTCCCAGCTATTTGGGAGGCTGGAACAGGAGAATGGCGTGAACCCGGAAGGTGGAGCTTGCAGTGAGTCGAGATCGTGCCACTGCACTCCAGCCTGGGTGACGACGTGAGACTCCGTCCCCACCTCCCCCTGCAAAAAAAAAAAAAAAAACAAAAAAAAACCCCTCTGTGTTCTATATATTCCTCCCGATTCCCAAATCTTGGCAACTACTAATATTTTTACTATTTTACCATAGTGTTACCTTTTCCCAGAATGTCATATAGCTGGAATTATATAGTATGTAGCTTTTCAGATTGATCTTTCACTTACTAATGTGAATTTAAGATTCCTCCATGCTTTTCATGACTTGATGGTTCATTTCACTTCAGCACTGAATACTGCACTATTGTCTGCATGAACTGCAATTTATCCATTCACCCAACTCAACAACATTTTGGTTGCTTCCAAGTTGTGTCAAAAATGAGTGTAACAATCATTCTATAAACAACCATGTTCAGGTTTTTGTGTGACATGTTCAGGTTTTGTGTGTTTTGTTTTCAGTTCCTTTGGGTAAATACCAAGGAGCATAACTGCTGGATCACATGATAAGAATGTGTTGTTTTCTTAAAAAAAAAAAAAAAAAGTGACATTGCCTCATCCACACCCATGGGCAAATTCACTAAACATGAGACTTGCTGCAAAAAAGTTTTAGTTGTTATTGTCTCCCAGTTATTTGGCCAATAATTAAAACAAAGACATGCTTTCCTTGAGAATCTAAAAATATGTATATCTTAATACAAACTTTTAATGTTTAACATTGCTTTATTATTTTCCCAATTTATAAAAGCAATACTTAATTATTGTAATTATCTCAAAAGTTCAGTGAAACATTTTAAACCTTGGGTAAAATTTCCTCACAGTTCTACCACCAAATGTCAAGCTTCGCAAATACCCAAATTTATCTCCATCTCGTCCTTCCAGGTATTTCATTTAGAAGGCTGAGACTACATTTGTAAGCACAACTTTACAATAAACTTTTTTCTTAAATTATTAAAACCGTTTGCAGGATATGTATACCATGATTTACTTAATTGTTCTAATGTTGAAATATCTTTGTACATAAATATGTGTCTGACTTGGGATTATTTCTGTAGTTTAGGTTCTTAGAAGTGGCATCTCTTGATACATGTTGTCAATTTGATTTCCAGAAAGCTTATACTAATTTACACTTCCATTAGCATTATAGAAGAGTGCTTTTTCTTTTTTTCCCTCCATATATTCTGATGTGTTTCAGTAGCACCACTTAAACTGCTTGGCAATACTTATTTATTTATTTATTTATTTATTTATTTTATACTTCAAGTTCTAGGGTACATGTGCACAACGTGCAGGTTTGTTACATATGTATACATGTGCCACATTAGTGTGCTGCACCCATTAACTTGTCATTTACATAAGTGTATCTCCTAATGCTATCCTTCCTTCGTCTCCCTACCCCACAACAGGCCCCAGTGGCAATACTTATTTTTAATATCAATATTTTGTATTTACACATTATGCTACACTTTTAATGCACTTTTAAATACACCAATCTGAACTTTCTAATCAATACCATGTGGTAAATAAATATTACTACCAATTTCTAAATGATTTATTTCATTTGGTGGGTTATTATTTAAATAGGTAATTCCAAGATTTTAGCAACAATATGCAAGCCCATTGTCCACCTTGGGTTTTTGTGTATTAGGTTCCACCCTCACCCAAGCTTTATTGAATTATAATTGAAAAATCAAAAATTATATAATTAAGGTATACAATGTAGTATTTTGATATATGTATACCTCCTGTAATGATACCCACAATAAATCTAATTAACATATCCTTCGCTTCACATAGATACAGTACTTTTACAGAACAGAAAACAGTAAAACTGCTGAGTTCTAGTAGTGCTGACAGAAACTGAAGATTGTTGCTGCCCAATGAGAGGGGCAGCTTCTCAGACTGTGGTGGCCTATGGGCCAGTAGCAACAGCATTAGCACAATATAGGACCACTCCAAACCTACTGTTGCAGAGCCTTCAGCTAACAGGATTTGTAGGTAATCTGTAGGCACTTTAAATTTTGAAAGCAACTGGATATATTGAGCGTTCAGATACATGATCCCAGGAAACAGAATCAAGGCTGTAGGAGTAATCCAGGAGAAGAATGTGTGGTCTGAACTATAATAGTGATGGTAAGGATGGGGAGAGGAGAATGCGTTTGAAAATATTTTGGATTTATAATTCATGGGTCTTGGTAACTAAAGTTTAAACAAGTATAAAAAGGAACCATAATAATAAAAATATAAATGAAAACAGTGTTTTCTTACAACATTTCAGAGTTTTCCTCTCCTTCTTCCCCAAAAGAATGATGAGTTACTAAGTTCAGAGGACAGGGTGATTTGAAGTCATGGTCTAGCAAGTAAAACTACTGTTGTGATGAGTAAACAGGTTAAAAGATTAAATTCCATGTTACATAATGCCTCTTTTCTTGTCTCTGGTCAGTTAACTCTCTTTGCAATCAATTACCTTCATGTTGTTGAAATAATAAAATGTACCTGAAGTGGCCTATTCTCTATCCTTCTACCATAAAATGGCCTAATGTTGAGTTGCAACTACTCCGCTCAAGACTTTAGAAGAAACACTGTTTCCCCCCATTCTACTCCCATTCCATTAGGTTTTTCCTCACTTGCTTCTTCTTACCACTGAGAAGGCAAAATATCAAGGATCAGGATAATGGTGTGAGACTAAGTTGGGAGAAAAAGCAATCATTTAATTCTGCATTAGTTCAAAATAGTAAAATCTGACTACTTTTAGGCAAAACAACTTCTTAGTTGCTAGATATTTCACAAAAGGGTTTGCTGCCAAATCCTCCATTAATAATAGCCAGAGTGATTTTCTTTTCCTCCAGATCATCTCCTGTACACCTCTATAATTTGTGCTAAAAGTAAATAATGCTTTCTGCACTTGGGCATGAATAAATAGCTAGTACTATACCTGCCATCCCACTGTAAACAAAAAGAACATGGACATGACAGAGGAACAACAGCTTTAAGACAATAGGCAACAGGAGATGCTCAAGTGTGAGCTGAGAAAATAAAAAATAGCAAGGTAAGCCCTTTAACCTACAAGTTTTACACCTGGAAGCACTTTCCACTCTAAATACAAAGAGAATCTGAGTAGGACACAGTCATCTCATGATAAGTTTTCATACATACAGTATCATACTTATAAAACTAAGCACTTTCTCCGTAAGATCTGGTTTCGTCATGGATATTTACTGTTAGTTCAAGTCAATACTGTAATGATGTCCTAGTGATACAGCAGATAGAAAGAGAATACTCAGGCAGATAGTGAGGGTAAAATAAGTGCTTGGCAAGGCTTCCCTTTCAACAAAAAGCAGCCCCCAAATCATTTCTTTTATAACAAAGAGCAGCCTGAAAAATTGAGCTCCAAGCATATATAAGCAAGCTTGCAGCTTGCACAGGTGAATGCCAGCATCTGTGCCAATAGAAAAAGGTTACCTAAGGGCAAGGCATGTTCAACATGGAGGCTCCATTTTCCCTTTTCCTTGCCACCATGTGTGCAGTAAAGAACCAGGCAACATGGCACCAGCCAGGTAGAGAAGCCATCTGCATAATAAAAGATTGGGATGGGGAGGTGAGCTTCTTCAAGCATTATGCAAATAGGACACCCGGTCTGACCAATCTTTCGTGCCCTATGAAAATCAGACACTGCCTCAAGCTCATCTATAAAACCTTCTACGTTTCACTATAGAAGTGGCAACCCATTTTCTACAGGACCCTTCTCTGTAGCAAGAGAGCTTTTTCTCTTTCACCTATTAAACTTCAACTCTGAACCTTACTCTTGTTTGTCACTTTCTAGTTTTCTGTGGCCATGAGAAAACGAACCTCGGGTATTACCCTAGACAAACGATGTCAATTCACTAAGTAGTGCAATCTTAAATACAGACTGAAAAGGAAAAAATAAAATCTCTTTGCCAGTATCAATGTTAAAAGTATAATAGTAATTCATATGGATTTTTAAAAGTAATAAAAAGCCTGCTAAAATTAAGAAGTGAATTTAGCATGATCACAGGATACAAGGTCAATATAAAATATAAACTGTATTTGAATATACTCACAACTAATAATTGGAATTAAGTTAAAAATGCATTAGCAGCATTAAAAATCACAATGACTTAGGCATGAACTTCATATGTGCAAGATATCTTTACACTAAAATCTACAAAAGATGCCTGAGATAAATTAAAGACAACCAAAATAAATGAAGAAATGTACTATAGTCAAAGATTGGGAGACTTAATATTACTAAGAAGACAGTTCTAGGTTAGATCATAGAATTTCATATAAATTCTACTCAAAGCCAATTGTAAAAATTGATAAGCTGTTAGTAAATTTATAGAGGCAAGCAAAAAACAAAGGAAAGGCAAAATAACTTTGAAAAAGAAAATGGTTAGAGGATTGACACTATTTTCAAGACTTATTATAAAGCTATAATAATCAAGACAGTATGGTGTTGCTGTAAAAACAAAATATTAATTAGTGTAAAAGAACAGAGAATCCAGAAGGAGACCCACATATGTATGGTCAATTGAATTTTCAACAAAGTATAAAAGTAACTCAATGAGAACAGGTAGATTTTTCAACAAATGATTATAAATATTCAACCTTCAACAAATGGTAGATTTTATTTGTAAACAACAAATGCTGGATATGTGATCAAAATATAAATTGACTTTTAATCTCTCCTATCACACACAAAAAAATTATAGAAATGGATTATGTACCTAAATATAAACCTAAAGTTATAAAACTAAAAGAAAACAAAACAATTGTAAACAGGATTACTTGGAAAGGACATAAGAGAAAAAATGACAAGTTGAATTTATCAAACTTAAAATTTTCCCACTCTTCAAAAATTACCATTAAACAAAAGGAATGCAAGCCTCAGACTGGGTACAAATATTTGCAATCTGGCAAATGGATTTGTATCAAGAATATATAAACAATCCTTATGATTAAATAACATCAGTGACTCAATTCAAAAGGAAATAGAAGATTTGAACTGACACTACAAAAGACACATGTCCAGTAAACACAAAATGATATTCATCATAAAAAATTAAATTAAAACTAAAATGAGATTCCTCTAGTTCTCATTAAAACAGCTAATATTAGAGGACTGACCATACCGAGTTTTGGCAAGTTTATGTAGCAAGTGTAGTTCTCATGTATTGCTATTGGGATTATAAAATGTTACAACCACTTTGGAAAAATGTTTGGCAATCTCTTATATAATTAATGATGCATATTATATGTAGCAGACAGATGTGTATCTGAGATTTGCCTTCAAGACAAGACACATTACCCAGTTGCAAGGAGTGTGTTTAGCTGACATTTTCTAGCTGTAGCTCTGTAACAATCTGCCTCAACTTTCAAGATGAGGTCATGCTCTTCTCAGTGTAGAACCTATCCAAAGACTGAACAAGGATGTAATTAATAAGAGAGCCTGGCCATTTCTACATAACATAGGATTCCTTTGAGGATTTTTTATCTAGAGCTCTCTATTGGGGTGGCAGGGATCCTTTCAGGTTTATATTGCTGTCCGATATATTCCCCTATCCAATCCTGCTTCATTTATTTTCGTAGGTGTTACTCTCCGGTAAAACTTTGTACTCCTAACACCCTCCCAGTGTGCGAGTCCCAGAAAACCTAACCTATCCCAGTGGGAGCTAGATTAACTATCAACTAGCTGGGAATGAAGACTCCATTCCTCGTGGCACATGGTGTAAAGAGAGCTCCTGGCAGAAGATAATAGTCCAGTTTTTAACTTTCAGCTGTTGTGAGCTGGGCTGATGGTGGTAAAGGAGCATGTCCTAGTGACTGCGATGCTAAATATAAAGGAAATGGAACTGGATAATTATTACCAAATTGTCTTAATGCCTTATAGGCCAATAAATAAAAACCGAAGACAATTAACAAGCAATTGATAACTGAGTATGAGAGTGAGATAGTTCCTTTGGTAGCTTAGAAACCAGCCTTTATTTCATGTAGTGACTGAACATAAAAAATCTAAAGAGCCCGACAATTGAATGTAGGCGAAGGCAGACAGGAATACAGACCTGAAAAGATTTCTGCCAACCCAACAGGGAGCTCCATATCGATGATCCTCAATTAAGGAATCCCAGGTTGTACAGAGATGGCTAGGCCCTCCTATTACTTCTTTGGTCTGACAAAGTGGAAGTGTTATTCCGAAGTCAGAGCCGCAATTTTTAAAACAATGGATGCTGACACAGAATGGGAATATCTGAACAAAAGACCCCAAAAATGTTTACTCCCCGGACTTACTCCAGTTTCTAGGCCTACAAAAGTGGCCCGTTCTTGCCCAGTTAAACTAGTATGCTGTCTATGAAGAAAATATCTAATTATTTCACCCAAAAGGCAAATGCAAACACTTCAGAATCTCCTCTCTTGGCTGCCTGTATAACCTTATAGCTAGTGTTAGGTTAGAGTATAATCCATCCAGCTACAAGCTACGCCTGGTAAAGAGATATTAATGACTTTAACACCAAAAATGTTATTGCAGAGAATTCAACTCATAACATCATATGATTAAGTATTTCCACTCCTAGGTTTTTACCAAAGAAAATAAATAACTGAATTATCTGAGAAGCAAACATCAAGATGGGATATGTGCAAGAGACAAGAAGAAACACTAAAAGGTAAAGGGGGAGTTACATGGTGAGAAGTTTCAGGCCATAACACAGGTCTGACACCGTGAAAAAAGAAAGTGAAGCAAAGATTTGGTAGAAATAACCAAAGACTGGCGTTTTGAGAGGACACCTAAGCAAATGTTGCATGCTAGGGCAGTCCTACAATGGGTGAAAACAGCCAATGGTTCTACTCCTAGTCATTGGCTGGGAACAGCCAGGAATAGATGGGGGATTGATATCAACATGAATGCCACTACAGGAAATATAAAGGTAGGACATCAGGAAGTTGTCAGTCACCTGTGCTCCCTGGGGCATTCTGTCCTGAAAGGAGATCTGGGCTGTACAACTGCATGGCAATGAAAACAACTACCAACAGAATTGCAAACAAATGTTCATGGAAGTTTTATTCATAACCTGAAGCAGCAAGCAATTCAAGTGTCTATCAGCAGATAAATAGTTAAACACATTAGGTCATACCCTTACAATGAAATATTACTCAGAAATAAACTGGGACAAACTACTGTGCAAGAATATGCATGAATATCAACACTTACACTGGGTGAATGTAGCCAGGGAAATGAGAAATTGCATTATATTATTCCATTTACATGAAGTTCTAGAATACACAAAACTGATCTATAGCAGTAGATGTTGGATCAGTGATTGCTTACAGCAGGAATTGCAGGGGAATTCATTACAATGGGTCAGCAGAGAACTTTTGGGAGTGGTGAAATGTTCAAAATCATGAATGATACCATGATTACATGGATGTATACATTTGGTAAATTTATCAAGCTCTAAAAATGGATATGTCTTATTGTATGTAAATTATATGCCCATAAAGTATATTTTTAAGAAGTGGCTTTTTTTGTTTTTGTTTTTGTTTTTGAGGCGGAGTCTGGCTCTCTTGCCAAGGCTGGAGTGCAGTGGCCGGATCTCAGCTCACTGCAAGCTCCGCCTCCTGGGTTCACGCCATTCTCCTGCCTCAGCCTCCCGAGTAGCTGGGACTACAGGCGCTCGCCACCTCACCCGGCTAGTTTTTTTGTGTTTTTTAGTAGAGACGGGGTTTCACTGTGTTAGCCAGGATGGTCTCGATCTCCTGACCTCGTGATCCGCCCGTCTCGGCCTCCCAAAGTGCTGGGATTACAGGCTTGAGCCACCGCGCCCGGCCAGAAGCGGCTACTTGAACAGTTCTATATTAGGAACACAACTTATTTTTCTATTTCAATTAACCAAATTCAATTCAATAAGTATGGGGGTGCTAAATGTCAACCCTTCAAACAGAACACTTTTAAAGTATATGTCATTATTCTGTAAGTAAAGCATTGGAGACTCAACAATGTAAGTTATATCACATGAAATCACACAATTCCTGTAGGGTAGAGCCAAGTCAATATAAAGCAAATTCTAAGATCTTACAGTCCGCTCTATTACCTCATATTTTGATAGCATAATAGGAAGCCGGAAAATCCTTCCAACCATCAGTTGACATAAGGATCTTCAGTGTGGTTCAAAAAAGAAAATTAAATATGCTAATATCCTGAAATACTTATTTTGATGTCACCCCTGTAATTTAAGTGACACACTACTCAATTATATTAATAACACCCTACCCTAAATTGATGAAACTATTTTCCTTCAGAGTTGTTCATTAATAAATTCAGAATACAGCTCTCCTGAAATTTTGTTTCATCAGCTATTTACAAGATTCTTTAATACACTAAAGACAGTTACAAACTTACTAGAAATAAAATGTGCTTTCAAAGATAGTTAAGGCCATTGATTTAAGAAGACAAGTATTAAAATGGTCTTGAGGACATAAGAAATGGGATTCTTTGTACACACATGTCAAGAAGGCAAGCACTCAAAAGATAAATTATAGTAAGGAGGAAAATACAGATCAATACACTTGGAATTTAAAAAAAATCAAGAAGGCAATTTAAAAATGGATTTCAGGGTAAATAGGAATCAAGTGATTTGTATAAACCAGGATAATGTATTTGTTCTTAGTTACGGTGAAGAGGCAAGTAACACCATAAGTATTGTAGCCCATGAATAAAAAGAAAAAAAAAAACCTTCTATTTCAATACAGATAACTTTTAACAAGTGTTCCCAAATGTTAACATTCCCTTCTTTGATGTACAAATCCTACTTTATTTTTGTTATTTTTCAGTTATTACATCATTAGAGGGCCAAATCTATACAGTTGTCCCCTTGTATCCACGGGGATACCTTCCAAGAGACCCATCAATTGAAACACGTTTCTGTTCATGTCTTTCACCAGTAAATGTAATGACTCTTCCATCTCAACTAAGCATTTATCATGCACTATGGTCATAATTTTTGCAGTTTGAGGTATGCCAGCAAAACGAGCACAAATTTCTTTTCTTCTTCTTCATAGTTTTACACATAGTAGATTCGTTCTTACTATAGATCTTAACCTCAACATATGGTGTTTTTACTTTCCTGATTAAGTCAAGAACTTTCACCTTTTCACTTAAAGAAAGCACTTTATGGCTTATCTTTGACATATCCGAATTGGCAGCATCACTATTCTTGTGCTTTGGGGCCACCACTAAGTAAAATAAGTGTTACTTGAACGCAAGCACTGCAATAATGTGACAGTCAATCTGATAACTCACAAGGCTACTAAGTGATTAAAGGGTGGCGAGACTAGACAGCATGGAAACACTACTGGACAAGCGGGGTGATTCATGTCCTGGGCAGAATGAAGCAGAATGGCACTAGATTTTATCATGCTACTCAGAACAGCAGGCAACTTAAAACTTATGAAATGTTTATTTCTGGAATTTTCCATTTAATACTTTTGGACTGCAGTTGACCGTAGGTAACTAAAACTGTTGAAAATTAAACTGAGGATAAGGGGTGAACTACAGTATTACTTATCAGTGATTGCTGGTAAATTGTTTTGGCTAGGATTTCAAGCTCCAATTTTCCATTTGTATTTATTTATATATATATATACTGAATTTATATTTAGTCACTCCTTATTTATATCTGGACATGAGACCCTATGAGAAGACAATTCCAGTTTCATTTTTCTTATTCAAAAAATAATTTATTTGGTATATAGCAAAGAGATACTTAATTATTTTGCCACTGAATGACACATTTGATGAACATACTATTGTTGATGCAGAAAACTTAGATAACACAGTCTTGATTATTGCTGCAGAAAGTATTTTACCAAAAGTAACAGGGGTTGTTTCACCTCCAGAGAAAGTCCTTAATCCCTCCACCCCTTTTATTTTACTCTAGAAAGAAGAATGTGTTAATACAATTGGCTTGAGTTTGAAATGCTCTTTGACCAAGTTTTTTCAGGTATAAGACCCCAGAGAAATCATTTGTCCAACATTGCATGACAGTACCCTATTACTTCTGTCAGTTCTAGAAGGTTTGGCTTTTCATTAAGCATGTGTTGTAAGGTCTGGAACTCATGCTTGGATGTTGGGTAATATCCAGTAAACTTTCTGAGCCCAGATTGGTTGCTGGTAGAAGCAGTATATGGAATACTATACAGCCATAAAAAGTGATGAGTTCATGTCCTTTGCAGGGACATGGATGAAGCTGGAAACCATCATTGTAAGCAAACTATCACAAGGACAGAAAACCAAACACCGCATGTTCTCACTTGTAGGTGGGAACTGAACATTGAGAACACTAGGACACAGGGCAGGGAACATCACATACCAGGGCCTGTTATGGGGCACAGGGAAAGGGATAGCATTGGGAGAAATGCCTAACGTAAACGACGAGTTGACGAGTGCAGCAAACCAACATGGCACATATATACCTATGTAACAAACCTGCACGTTGTGCACATGTACCCTAGAACTTAAAGTATAATTGGGAAAAAAAAAAAAAAAAAAGCAGCAGTTTATGCCTCAGTGGTCTCACAGTATGTTAGCGACACCCATCACCATGGCCAAACAATGTGAGAACAATTTTGCACCAGTATGTGAGGGTCAGTTCCTGAATACTTTAAAGTAATTAGATAGGATACTCTTAAAATTACATCTGGGGGGTCAGATTGAGGAGAATTAGTTTCAGCAATTAAGCCTGAATGGGATTCACCATTTATTGACTGACAGTTCCACAAAGCATCTAACAGTCTTGCACAGAATAGCAGCTAATTAAATACTAGAGACCTACTTGTTTCTACAACAGTGAACTGTGCTATTTCCTTAAAGCTTTGGAATTGGTAGCGGTGATGTTGCCAATAGTGATATTTTTAATTTCAATTTGAATCAAACTATTCATATAAAAATATACTATCTTTTATACTGACAGTAGGCAAAATTCTCTATATAACTTAACTTTATATTTGAAAGAGTTTTTACATTCATTATTTCATATAATCTTTGCAACAACTATGAAAAATTACATAGAAATGGCATTGGCAGTCTCACTTTATAGTTCAAGAACCAGAGATCTAAAGAGGATATGTAACATGCTACAGATAACCAGAAAAACTTTGGGATATAAAAGAATATACATATAATTGGTCTTTTGGCTCTATGAGATATATTTCCAATTTAGATTAAGAATTCCTCAGGTAGATCTAATATCATGAAATAGGATCAGAAAATAATCATAAACTCCATTTTAAATACTCTTTCGGTACAAAAAGTATCCTGCTTTATCACAAATGTGTTTAAAGTATCAGACATAGGAAAAATGATAAAACAAGAATAAAAGCAATGAGTCTGAGTGTGTTTGAAACATGGAGTTAACAACAAGAATATCTAAGCATATTATATTTTGTCTTATGTCTGACCCCCTGGAAAGCAGACCCTGAGATGGGATCATTTTATAAGCTATTTGTTGAGAAAATAAGGGAAGCGAGTTAGGCTGTGGGAAAAGCCAGGCAAAGATGTGCCACTGGGAGAAATCTAGTGTCTGTCTGATACTGGGTAGAGCTTAGGAGTGTGCATTGTGCCACAAAGGTTGTATCTCTTACAGGCAATATGACAGAGCCATTATATCCCTATGTCATTCCAGGCAAGCCGGCCCTCATCAGCCCCATCAAGTCTGAGAAGATGGTGCAGGTATAAAAAGTTAGCAGCCAACGTCTATGGCTGGGGGCAATAAAGGGATCTGGGAGGATCTTCAACAACAGCTGCCTCTGATTCTTGTGTTACCAGTCTATGAAAAATTCATTTAAATTTATTTAATGGAAGTTACAGCAGAAGCTCCTACTTTGTTTGAATATTGACATTTCCGTACTAAATTTTCAAGTGTTACACAAGTTTTATGTTGGAAGAATGACTATGGCACAATATCCATTGGAGAAATAAAGATATAATTTTAAAATATTTTGAAGATATTTTAAGAACCATCCTATTTTCCTATTTTTCATTTGTGATAATTCTTAAAACTTAACTTCATTCCAGCAAAAAGATATAAAATACAAGATTTAAACAATAGTTGTTTAAACATGCTTGATGTGATCAAGTAAAATCAGTAGTAGTTTCTGGGAAATATTTAAATAAAGTATTTTACTCTATTTAATAATATTAAATAAATTTTACTTATTTAATAATATTAAATAGTTCTGGGAAATATTAAATAAAGTATTTTCAGGGCATGTGCAGATGCTTATATTTGTAATTCATATTTAAATAATTTCAGAAAAATTAATATTCTTAAAGAATATTTAAAATTCAGGAATTTAAGAACTATTATTCAGAAAACACATTCATTTCAAAAACAAATCAAGAACTGATTATCACTTTTTTTTTAACAACATGATAGATCAGAGGCATTTTTAACATACCTCTTGCACTTGAAAAAACAAAATAGTGTGCAGATACTCATGCTGTCAACTTTTTTCCAAGAAGCACCCCACGAACTTAACAGGAAAACTGAAAGAAACCACAGACCCTCTGATAGAAGCAGTGGGCCACAGCCTACACTGTGAGTCAGTTGGAAAACTAATTCCCAGACTGTGGGGGTGGGGCAACTGCCTCTGGGATATACACTCTCACTGGGGAACCTGGTAATCTAAACCCTGGGGGAAGGTCTTATACATACCCAGCACTGGAGCCTATTTGGTGAGCAGTGGGGAGTATATGAGAAGGAACAGCATTGGGTCATGCTTTGTGTGCACTCCCAGACTACAGCAGTGATAGCAAGAAGCCATTCTTGAATCTAGCTCCCAGGTGACCTTACCGGAGTTTGCCAGCTAAAACAGGAGGTCACTGGTTGAGAGAAGCTCCCAACTGAGATTCGTAATATAATCTTGAGTGGGGATGAACCCCCTCAGCCACAACTGAGGGGCAAATGAGAAGTGCACTATAGACACGGGCACAGGTAACCCCTACAGTCCACTTCCCACTAGGACAGGGAGTGGTGTGTCCTGAAAGCTGCAGTTTCCATCTCAGCAGGAAAGGCTTATGGCCTCGGGCAGTTTCAAGTTCTGAGTGCAGACTTCCTAGAACCTAGCTAACTGCTGCTAGTAGAACACTGCAGATGTGAAATCTGACTCGCTAAATGTGTGGCAGCTGAGTGGGGCTTACTGCCACCTGCTACTTCCCATGCCCTCTGTGACCTCTTCCGTGCAAGAGAAGCAGTTGTGCTCCTCCCTGGAACATTACTCCAGTATCCAGAGAACTTCCCTTTGATTAGCACTGAGACTGCTGCTTATGCCCCATTTGGAGAGCCAGAGCACCGACCTGCCTGACCCAGTCCCAACCTGGCTTTGCCCCTCCACCTGCACTGGCAGCTCAACAAAAGGACATAAACTTTTGGGAGCTCTATGGCCCTGCCTATTGTGTAAGACACCAGAGTACCTCCGCCGGGTAACATAACACAAGCACACATCCCACTGCTACTACTGCAGCTGGTGAACTTTTGCAAGTACCACCTCCTGACTGGAGGCCAAGCTATACAGTCCTTTACAGCATCCGTAGATAGAATAACACAACACCCAGAAAGGAGAAAACTTGTGCATGACCTCAGCTATCACCATTGTCTGCATCACCCAGACTAAACAGCACGTTCTGAGTCTGTCCATGTTACTAGTTCATTACTACTACAAATGACATTTGAGAAAGCCAACACAATAAGACTATTTATAACAAAGTAAATCTCAGAGTCTGCGTCACTTCCCTGCCACCCCTATTAGAGCTCTGATATCCTCTTGGCATATCAAGCTTGGTATCCTCTGCTGGGAGACTTGAAGACAGGTCACATTATTGGATCCCTTACAGACATTCCCCCATCACAGGCCTGGAGTGTGGCAGCCTTACTGGGCAGCTAGACCCAGAAAAGCAGCATGAATAACAGTAGTCTGGTCCTCAGGTACTCCTGCTCCTAGGGGATGGAGAGTTGTATCATATCAAGGAAACATCTTGTGAAACAATCCAGAGTCTCAGAAAGTTCCACTTGCAGAAAGTTTTTCTTTGAGAGGCACAGGTGCAGTGCTGAGGTCAGTGGGGAAAGGGTGTGGCTCTACACCAACAGTCAGGCAGCCTCGCTCTGTGAAGGGCCTTGCAGAAGGGGACTTCTTCCCCTGACCACCATTGCAGAAAGAGCTGGGGCTTCTTGCCTGGGAACTTGGCATAGATACACCTGTAGACAGCCTTTCTGGAACACTTCAGGGTGACCGTATTCCCACAGAGGAGCATCCTCAAGGTTCTGGCTTGCGTGAAGGGTAGAGTCACAATCCCTCTATAATGAAATAATAGCATTCCTCCAGATGAAAAGAGGTTTCTGTCTGATCTGAATAGCCAGAACACGGAGTCAGGAGTGTGACTGGGAGGTGAATTGCTTCCCTGCTGATCTGGCAGGGTGAGCTGAGGTGGCTTCCTCACTTCCACTGATATTCCTCCAGCTACCTCTGTCAAGGCTGGGACATCTGCCCACTTTGGATATTACATTTACCAATCTGCTTTAGTTACAGCTGGTTTTTACCCATGGAAAATCCTACTGGCCTGAAGTCTAAACTGTTAAATCTAGTGAAAATACTGAAGGAAAAATAAAGAAAGAAAAAAGTTCACATCATTGGAGAAAGAGATAAGCTTAATGAGACCTTTGCCATTCCAACCTCACAGGACACAGTTGAAACTGCATACACACCAAGCACATTGTGACTATAAACAGCATCTAAGAAAGCCATTATAAAGAGACTCTCTATAACCAAAAAACACATACAAAGTCTTCACCCCTGAAAGCACCCATTGCTGAATTAGGTTGTGATTAACTATGAACATTAAAGTCATATCAAGAGGAATTCAAAAATTTAAAATACAGTTGAATCAAATATAAAATTAAAAATAATTATAATAGTCTACCAAATGAGAAGAAATCAGAAAAATATTTCTGGAAATATCAAAGAAACAATGTTCTATAACATCCCTCAAAATATCACACTAGCTGTCCAACAAGGAATCCAAACCAAGAGGAAATCTTTGAAGTACCAGATAAAGAATTCAAAAGATTGATTTTTAAGTTACTCACAAGTGAAAACAAAGAAATTTAAAAAAAAAAATTTAGTACACGAATGAAAGACTTTCTAAAGAGACAGATATTAAAAAGGAAAATCAGAACTTCCAGAAATGAAAGACACATCTGGGTAATTACTAGATGCAGTAGAAAGTTTTAACAATAGATTAGGCCAGGTAGAATAAATAATTTCAGAGCTTAAAGACAAGGCATTCAAATTAACCCAAATACAATTTTTAAAAAGAATTAAAATATACAAAGTCTCCAAAAATATGGAATTAGGTAAAATGGCCAAACCTAAGAATAATTGCTATTACTGAGGGAAAAGAAACAGCAAATGTTTGGAAAATTTATTTGAGGAAATCTTCCCTGGCCTTGCTAGAAATCTAGATATTCAAATACAAGAAGCTCAAAGAACTCCTAGGAGATTCGTTGCAAAAAGATATCACCAAGGCATATATTCATCACATCTAAAGTTAACATGAAGGAAAGAATTCTAAGACGAGTGAGACAAAAACATCAGATAACCTACAAAGGAAAACCTTTCAGACTAGCAGCAGATTTCTCAGCAGAGGCCTTCCAATCCAGAAAAGATTGGGGTCCTATCTTTATCTTTAGCATCTTTATGCAGAGAAAAAAAAGTCAGCCAATAATTTTTTATCTGTCAAAACTAAATTTCATAAATGAAGGAGAAATAAATTATTTTTCAGACAAGCAAATGCTGAGGGAATTTGCCAGTACCAGACCAACCCTAAATGAAATGCTTAAAGTAGTTCTAAATCTTGAAACAAAAGATCAGTATGCTCCAGAGTAGAACCACTTGGAAGTATAAAACTCACTGGTTCTATAAAACAGTAAGATAGTGAGTTAAACAAAATAGTTATCAACATAATGACTGAAATAGTATCTCACGTCTCAATATTAATTTTGAATGTAATTGGTCTAAATGCTCCACTTAAAAGATACAGATTGACAGAATTAATTTTTTAAAATCACAAATCAAATATCTGCACCTTCAAGAGACACACCTAACATGTAAGAGTTCTTACAGACTCAAAGTTAAGAAGTAGAAAATAATGAAAACCAAAACAAGCAGAAGTAGCTATTCTTGTATCAGATAAAACAGACTTTAGAGCAAAAACAGTAAAAGACAAATAAGGTCATTATATAATGATAAAATGATCAATCCAGCAAGAAGATATTACAATCCTAAATATATATGCAAGTAACTCTGGATTCATTAAACAATTACTACTAGACGTAATAAAATAGATAGACAGCAAAACCCATAATAGTCGAAGACTTCTAAACTCTACTGACTGCACTAGACAGATTAAGACAAAGCCGACAAAGAGAAAATGAAATTAAACTACACTCTAGAAGAAATGGACCTAACAAATATTTACAGAACATTCTTAGAGAACTGCAGAATACACATTCTTCTCATCAGCACGTGGAACATTCTCCAAGATATACCATATAATAGGCCACAAAACAAGTCTCAATAAATTTTTAAAAACTGAAATCGAATCAAGTATCTTCTCAGACCACAGTGGAATAAAATGAGGAATCAAATCCTAAAGGAACCCCAAAAGTACATGAATACATGAAAATTAAACAATCTGCTCCAGAATGATTTTTGGGTAACAATGAAATCATGATGGAAATCTAAAACTTCTTTGAAATGAATGTTAAGAGTGAAAGAAGTTATCAAAACCTCTGGGATACTGGGTTGCTTCCAAGATGGCCGAATAGGAACAACTTTGGTTGGCAGCTCCCTGGAAGATCGATGAAGACGACGGGTGATTTCTGCATTTCCAACTCAGATACCTGGTTCATCTCACTGGGACTGGATGGACAGTGGGTGCAGCCCAGAGGGTGAGCTACAGCAGGGCAGGGCATTGCCTTACCCAGGAAGCACAAGGGGTCACTGGATTTCCGTTTCCTAGCCAAAAGAAGCCATGACAGACTGTACCTGGAGAAATGACACACTCCTGACCAAATACTGCGCTTTTCCCAGTCTTAGCAACTGGCAGACCAGGAGATACCCTCCCATGCCTGGCTCAGTGGGTCCCATGCCAATGGAGCCTTGATCACTGCTAACACAGCAGTCTGAGGTCAACCTGGGATGCTGGAGCTTGACGGTGGGAGGGTCGTCTGCCACTGATGAGGCTTGCATAGCTCAAAGTGTTAACAAAGAGGCCAGGAAGCATGAACTGGGCAGAGCCTACCACAGCTCAGCAAGGCCTACTGCCTCTATAGATTCCACCTCTAGGGGCAGGGCATAGTAGAACAAAAGGCAGTAGATGGCCTCTGCAGAATTAAATGTCCCTGTCTGACAGCTCTGTAGAGAGCAGTGGTTCTCTCAGCATGGTGTTTGAGCTCTGAGCACAGAGTGCTTCCTCAAGCAGGTCTCTGACCCTTGTGCAGCCTGATTGGGAAACACCTCCCAGTAGGGGCCAACAGACACCTCAAACAGGTGGATGCCCCTCTGGGATGAAGCTTCCAGAGGAAGGATCAGGCAGCAATATTTGCTGTTCTGCAGCCTCCACTGGTGATACTTAGGCAAACAGGGTCTGGAGTGGACCTCCAGACCTGCAGCTGAGGGGTCTGTTAGAAGGAAAACTAACAGAAAGGAATAGCATCATGAAAAAGGACATCCGCACCAAAACACCATCTGTAGTTCACCAACATCAAAGACCAAAGGTAGATAAAACCACAAAGATGGGGAGAAACCAGAGCAGAAAAGCTGAAAATTCCAAAAAACAGAGTGCCTCTTCTCCTCTAAAGGATCATAGCTCTTCACCAGCAAGGGAACAAAACTGGATGGAGAATAAGTTTGAAGAGTTGACAGAAGTAGGCTTCAGAAGGTCATTAATAACAAACTTCTCCAAACTAAAGGAGCATGTTCTAACCCATCGCAAGGAAGCTTAAAACCTTGAAAAAATGTTAGAAGAATGGCTAACTAGAATAAATAGTGTAGAGAAGACCTTAAATGACCTGATGGAACTGAAAACCACAGCACAAAATCTTCATGACACATGCACAAGCTTCAATAGCTGATTTGATCAAGTGGAAGAAAGGATATCAGTGATTAAAGATCAAATTAATGAAATAAAGAGAGAAGTCAAGATGAGAGAAAGAAAAGTGAAAAGAAATGAACAAAGCCTTCAAAAAATATGGGACTATGTAAAAAGACCAAATATATGTTTGATTGGTGTACTAGAAAGTGATGGGGAGAATGGAAGGAAGTTAGAAAACACTCTTTGGGATATTATCCAGGAGAACTTCCCCAACCTAGCAAGGCAGGCCAACATCCAAACTCAGGAAATACAGAGAACACCACAAAGATACTCCTCAAGAAGAGCAACCCCAAGACACATAATTGTCAGATTCACCAAGGATGAGATGAAGGAAAAAATGTTAAGGGCAGCTGGAGAGAAAGGTCAGGTTACCCATGAAGGGAAGCCCATCAGACTAATAGTAGATCTCTCCGCAGAAACCCTACAAGCCAGAAGAGAGTGGGGGCCAATATTCATCATTCTTAAAGAAAAGAATTTTCAACCCAGAATCTCATATCTAGCCAAATTAAGTTTCATAAGTGAAGGAGAAATAAAATTCTTTACAGACAAGCAAATGCTAAGAGATTTTATCACCATCAGGTCTGCCTAAAAGAGCTCATGAAGGAAGCAATAAACATTGAAAAGAACAACTGGTACCAGCTACTGCAAACACATGCCAAATTGTAAAGACCGTCAATGCTATGAAGAAACTGCCTTAATTAACGCGCAAAATAATCAGCTAACATTATAACAGGATCAAATTCACACATAATATTAACCTTAAATATAAATGGACTAAATGCCCCAGTTAAAAGACACAGACTGACAAATTGGATAAAGAGTCAAGATCCATTAGTGTGCTGTATTCAGGAGACCCATCTCATGCGCAAAGATGCACATAGGCTCAAAATAAAGGGATGGAGGAAGATTTAACAAGCAAACAGAAAGCATAAAAAGCAGGGGTTGCAATACTATTCTTTGATAAAACAGATTTTAAAGCAACAAAGATCAAAAGAGACAAAGAGGCTATTACATAATGGTAAAGGGATCAATTCAACAAGAAGAGCTAACTATCCTAAATATATATGCACCCAATACAAGAGCACCCAGATTCATAAAGCAGGTCCTTAAAGACCTACAAAGAGACTTAGACTCCTACACAATAATAATGGGAGACTTTAACACCCCACTGTCAATAATAGACAGATCAATGAGACAGAAGGTTAACAAGGATATCCAGGACTTGAACTCAGTTCTGGACCAAGTGGACCTAATAGACATCTACAGAACTCTCCACCCCAAATCAACAGAATATACATTCCTCCTCTCAGCACCACATTCTAAAATTGACCACAAAATTGGTAGTAAAACACTCCTCAGCAGATGTAAAAGAACAGAAATCACAACAAACTGTATCTCAGACCACAGTGCAATCAAATTAGAACTCAGGAGCAGGAAACTCACTCAAACCGGCACAACTACATGGAAACTGAACAACCTGCTCCTGAATGACTATTGGATACATAGTGAAATGAAGGCAGAAATGAAGATGTTCTTTGAAACCAATGAGAACAAAGACACAACAGACCAGAATCTCTGAGACACATTTAAAGCAGTGTGTAGAGGGAAATTTATAGCACTAAATGCTCACAAGAGAAAGCAGGAAAGATCTGAAGTCAACAGCCTAACATCACAATTAAAACAACTAGAGAAGCCAGAGCAAACACATTCAAGAACTAGCAGAAGGCAAAAAATAACTAAGATCAGAGCAGAACTGAAGGAGATAAAGACACACACACACACACACACACACACACACACACAAACCTCCAAAAAAAAAAAAAAAAAATCAATGAATCCAGGAGCTGGTTTTTTGAAAAGATCAACAAAATAGATAGACCTCTAGCAAGACCAATAAAAAAAGAAAAAAGAGAAGACACAGTAAAAAAATGATAAAGGGGATATCACCACCGATCCCAGAGAAATAAAACCCAGCATTAGAGAATACTATAAAAACCTCTATGCAAATAGACTAGATAATCTACAATAAATGGATAAATTCCTGGACATATACACCCTCCCAAGACTAAACCAGGAAGAAGTTGAATCTCTGAATAGACCAATAAGAGATTGTGAAATTGAGGCAATAATAGCCTACCAACCAAAAAATGCCCAGGATCAGACCAGACGGATTCACAGCTGAATTCTACCAGAGGTACAAAGAGGAGCTGGTACCATTCCTTCTGAAACTATTTCATTCAAGAGCAAAAAAGGGAATCCTCCCTAACTCATTTTATGAGGCTAGCATCATCCTGATACCAAAGCCTGGCAGAGACACACACAAAAAAAGAAAATTTTATACCAATATCCCTGATGAACATCGATGCAAAAATCCTCAATAAAATATTGGCAAACCGGATTCAGCAGCACATCAAAAAGCTTATCCACCATGATCAAGTTGGCTTCATCCCTGCAATGCAAGGCTGGTTCAACATACATAAATCAATAAATGCAATCCAGCATATAAACAGAATCAAAGACAAAAACCACATGATTATCTCAATAGATGCAGAAAAGGCCTTCGACAAAATTCAACACTCCTTCATGCTAAAAACTCTCAATAAAATAGGTATTGATGGAAAGTATTTCAAAATAATAAGAGTCATTTATGACAAACCCACAGCCAATATCATACTGAATGGGCAAAAACTGGAAGCATTCCCTTTGAAAACTGGCACAAGGCAAGGATGCTCTCTCTCATCACTCTTATTCAACATAGAGTTGGAAGTTCTGGCTAGGGCAATCAGGCAAGATAAAGGAATAAAGCATATTTAATTAGGAAGAGAGGAAGTCAAATTGTCTCTGTTTGCAGATGACATGATTGTATATTTAGAAAACCCCATCATCTCAGTCCAAAATCTCCTTAAGATAAGCAACTTCAGCAAAGTCTCAGGATAGAAAATCAATGTGCAAAAATCACAAGCATTCCTATACACCAATAATAGAGAGCCAAATCATTAGTGAACTCTTATTCACATTACTACAAAGACAATAAAAGACTTAGGAATCCAACTTACAAGGGATGTGAAAGACGTCTTCAAGGAGAACTACAAACCTCTGCTCAAGGAAATAGAAGAGGACACAAACAAATGAAAAAACATTCCATGCTCATGGATAGGAATAAATATCGTGAAAATGGTCATACCACCCAAGGTAATTTATAGATTCAATGCTATCCCCATCAAGCTACCAATGACTTTATTTACGTAATTGGAAAAAACTACTTTAAATTTCATATGGAACCAAAATGAGAGCCCGCATTGTCAAGACAATCCTAAGTAAAAAGAGCAAAGTTGGAGGCATCACATTAGTGACTTCAAACTATTCTACAAGGCTACAGTAACCAAAACATGGTACTGATACAGACACAGATATATAGACGAATGGAACAGAACAGAGGCCTCAGAAATACCACCACACATCTATAACCATCTGACCTTTGACAAACCTGACAAGAACAAGCAATGGGGAAAGGTTTCCCTGTTTAACAAATGGTGCTGGGAAAACTGGCTAGCCATATGTAGAAAGCTGAAACCAGATCCCTTCCCTACAGTGTATACAAAAATTAACTCAAGATGGATTAAAGACTTAAATGTAAGACCTAACACCATAAAAACCCTACAAGAAAATCTAGGTAATACCATTCAGGACATAGACATGGTCGAGGACTTCATGACTAAAACACCAAAAGCAATGGCAACAAAAGCCAAAATAGACAAATGACATCTAATTAAACTAAAGAGCTTTACACAGCAAAAGTAACTATCATCACATTTAACAGGCAACCTAGAGAATGGGAGAAAATATTTGCAATCTACCCATCTGACAAAGGGCTAATATCCAGAATCTACAAAGAACTTAAATTTACAAGAAAAAAAAATCCCATCAAAAAGTGGGAGAAGGATATATAGAGACACTTCTCAAAAGAAGACATATATGCAGCCAACAGACACATGAAGAAATGTTCATCATCACTGGTCAGCAGAGAAATGCAAATCAAAACCACAATGAGATACCATCTCATCCCAGTTAGAATAGTGATCATTAAAAGTCAGGAAAGAACAGATACTGGAGAGGATGTGGAGAAATAACACTTTTACACTGTTGTTGAGAGTGCAAATTAGTTCAACCATTGTGAAAGAGTGTGGCAATTCCTCAAGGATCTAGAACTAGAAATACCCTTTGACCCAGTGATCCCATTACTGGGAATATATCCAAAGGATTATAAGTCATGCTACTATAAAGACACATGCACACGTATGTTTATTGTGGCACTATACACAATAGCAAAGACTTGGAACCAATCCAAATGCCCATCAATGATAGACAGAATAAAGAAAGTGTGGCACATATACATCGTGGAATATTATGCAGCCATAAAAAAAGGATGAGTTCATGTCCTTTGCAGGGACATGGAAGGAGCTGTAAACCATCATTCTAATCAAACTATCACAAGGACAGAAAGCCAAACACTCCATGTGGAGTTTGGTTGAGTTAGGTGGGAGTTGAACAATGAGAACACATGGACACAGGGTGGGGAACATCACACACCAGGGCCTGTTGAGGGGTGGGGGGGAGGGATAGCACTAGGAGAAATGCCTAATGTAAATGTGAGTTGATGGGTGCAGCAAACCAACATGGCATGTGTATACCTATGTAAAAACTTGCACATTTTGCACATGTACCCTAGAAATTAAACGGACAAAACCTCTTGGATATAGCAAAAACAGTGCTAAGAGAAAATTTTATAAGACTACATGCCTATATTAAAAAGTGTGAAAGATCAAGGCCGGGCACAGTGGCTCATGCCTGTAATCCCAGCACTTTGGGAGGCAGAGGGGACTGGATCACCTGAGGTTAGGAGTTCAAGACCAGCCTGGCCAACATAGTGAAACCCTGTCTCTACTAAAAATACAAAAATTTGCCTGGCATGGTGGTGCACATTTGTAATCACAGCTACTTGGGAAGCTGAGGCAGGGGAATTGCTGAAACTGGGAGGCAGAGGTTTCAGCGAGCGCAGATCATGCCACTGCACTTCAGCCTGTGCAAGAGAGCAAGACTGTCTCAAAAAAAAAAAAAGTGTGAAAGTTCAAACATTGAAAATCTAATGTCACACCTCAAAGAACTAGAGAAACAAGAACAAACCAAACCCCAAGCTAGCAGAAGAAAAGAAATAACAAAAATTATAGCACAACTCAATGAAATTGAAACAAAAAACAATCAAACATCAATTAAACAAAAAGTTGATTCTTTGAAAGGATAAATCAATAGACCATTAGCTAGATTCTCCAACAAGAGGGAATATTCAAATTATCTCAATTATATATCAAAATGGAGACATTGGCTTCATCCCTGGGATGCAAGGTTGTTTCAACATACTCAAATCAATAAATGTAATTCGTCACATAAACAGAACTAAAGACAAAAACACGTGATTATCTCAATAGACACAAAAAAGGTCTTCAATAAAATTCAACATCCCTTCATGTTAAAAACCCTCAGTAAACTAGGTACTGAAAAATAAATACCTCAAAATAATAAGAGCCATTTATGACAAACCCATAGCCAATACCATACTGAATGGGCAAAAGCTGGAAACATTCCCTTTGAAAATTTCCAGAAGACACGAATGCCCTGTCTCACCATTCTTAGTCAATGCAGGGTTGGAATTTCTGGCCAGGGCAATCACGCAAGAGAAAGAAATAAAGCATATCCAAGTAGGAAGAGAAGAAGTCAAACTGTCTTTGTTTGCAGATGACATAATCCTGTTATCTAGAAAACCCCATCAACTCAGCCCTAGATCTTAAGCTGATAAAAGCAACTTCTTTAAAGTCTCAGGATACAAAATCAATGTGCAGAAATCACAAGAATTCCAATGCGTGAACAACAGACAAGCAGAGATCCAAATCATGAAAGGACTCCCATTCACAATTGCCGCAATGAAATAAAATACCTAGGAATACAGCTAACAAGGGAAGTGAAGGACCTCTTCAAGGAGAACTACAAACCACTGCTCAAGGAAATCAGAGAAGACACAAGCAGATGGAACAACATTCCATGCTCATGGGTAGGAAGAATCAATATCGTAAAAATTACCATACTGTCCAGAGCAATTTATAAATTCAATGCTGTTCCCATTAAACTCCCATAGATATTCTTCACAAAATTAAGAAAAACTATTTTAAAATTCATATGGAGCCAAAAAAGAGCTCGCATAGTCAAGACAACCCTAAGCAAAAATGACAAAGCTGGAGGCATCATACTATCCTACTTCAAACTATACTACAAGGCTACAGTAAACAAAACAGCATGGTATTGGTACAAAAACAGTCACATAAACGATAGAACAGAATAAAAAACTCAGAAATCAAACCACACATCTACAATCATCTGATCTTTGATGAACCTGACAAAAAACAGGCAATGGGGAAAGGACTACCTGTTTAATAAATGGTGCAGGGAGAACTGGCTAGCCATATGCAGAAAATTGAAACTGGAACCCTTCCTTACACCTTATATAAAAATTAACTCAAGATGGATTAAAGACTTAAATGTAAAACCTAACACCATAATAACCCTAGAAGAAAACCTAGGCAATACCATTCAGGACATAGGCATGGGCAAGGACACCAAAAGCAATGGCAACAACTTAAATATAAAACCAACAAATCTAAACATCCTAGAAGAAAATCTAGGCAATATCATTCAGGACATAGGCATGGGCAAATATTTTATCATGAAATCACAAAAAACAACTGCAACAAAAGCAAAAATTGATAAATGTGATCTAATTAAACTAAAGACCTTCTGCAAAACAAAACTATCATCAGAGTGAACAGACAACCTATAGAATGGGAGAAAATTTTTGCAATCTATCCATCTGACAAAGGTCTAATATCTAGAATCTATAAGGAACTTAAATTTACAAGAAAAAAAAACAACCCCATTAAAAAGTGGGCAAAGTATACGAACAGACACTTCTCAAAGACATACGTGCAGCCAACAAACATGAAAAAAGCTCAACATCACTGATCATTAGAGAAATGCAAATCAAAACTACAATGAGATACCATCTCACATCAGTCAGAATGGCAATTATTAAAAAGTCAAGAAACAGATGCTGGCAAGGTTATGGAGAAACAGGAATGCTTTTACACTGTCAGTGGGAATGTAAATGAGTTTAACCATTGTGGAAGATAGTCTGGCGATTCCTCAAAGACTTAGAACAGGAAATACTATTTGACCTAGCAATTCCATTACTGGGTATATACCCAAAGGAATATAAATCATTGTATTATAAAGTTACACATACGTGTATGTTCATTGCAGCACTATTCACAATAGTAAAGACTTGGAACCAACTCAAATGACCATCAATGTTAGACTAGGTAAAGAAAATATGGTACATATACACCATAGAATACTATGCAGCCATAAAAAGGAATGAGGTCATGTCCTTTGCTGGGACATGGATGAAGCTGGAAGCCATTATCCTTAGCAAACTAATGCAGAAACAGAAAATCAAACACCACCATGTTGTTACTTATAATTGGGAGCTGAACAATGAGAACACATGAACGCATGGAGGAGAACAACACTTATTGGGGCCTGTCAGGAAGGGCAGGAGAGGGGAGAGCATTAGGGAAAAAGTTGATGCATGCTGGGCTTAATACCTAGGTGATGGGTTATTAGATACAGCCAATCACCATGGTACATGCTTACCTGTGTAACAAACCTGCACCTCCTGTACATGTACCCTGGAATTTATAAATTAATATTATGAACTAATAAAATAGTTTTTAAAAAAAGATGTTAGTATGGATGTGGTGAAAATGGAATGCTTATACACTGTTGGTGGGAATGAAAATTAGTACAATCTCTGTGGAAAATAGTGTGAAGATTTCTCACAGAACTAAAAGTAGATCTACCATTTGATCTAGCAATATCACTACTGGGTATCTACCCAAAAGAAAATAAGTCATTATATCAAAAAGACCTCTGCACATCTATGTTTATTGCAGCACAATTCACAATTGCAAAGATATGGAACCAACCTTATTGCCTATCATGTGATGAGTAGATAAAGAAAATGTGCATATATACATACCATGAAATACTACTCAGCCACAAAGAGAAAGATAATGTCTTTTACAGCAACTTGGATGGAGCTGGAGGCCACTATTCTAAATGAAGTAACACAGGATTGGAAAAGCAAATACCGTCTGTTCTCACTTATAATTGGGAGCTAAGTTATGAGTATGCAAAGGCATACAAAGTCGTATAACAAACATTGTACACTCTGAAAAGGGTGGGTGGGAGGTGGGTGAGATATAAAAAATTACATATTGGGTACAATGTATACCACTCTGGTGATGAGTGCACTAAAATCTCAGACATCACTACTCTACAATTCATCCATGTAACCAACAATCACTTGTACTCCTAAAACTTTTGAAATAAAAAGAACTGATCATTAAATTATTATATTTAATTCTCTATATAAAGTAAACCTAAAATAAAATGGAATTATGTAAATTCTATTATAGAATTAACATTAAAAACCCATATCTTACAGATTTCATAGAATCTTAAATCTTTCTTTTTAAAAATCTGACAAAGAAGTATGAGACTAAATTAATACATTCAAAATCTAAATTCTGGTTATTTGTTTAGAAGTGGGAAAAGAAACACAATTTCTAAACAGATGGGGAGAACTATAGAAATGAAGGTACAGATTCATGGAGAATCTTTCCTTTATTCATTCATTCATTCAACAAATAATCATGGACAATCTGCAATATGCCAGGCATTTTGCTAGACTGAGAAATGCATGAGTCACAAAACAAGCAATATTCCCTGCCCTTATAGAACTTATTTTTTTGAGTGTGCAGAATATGATACTGTAAATAACATAAGACATTTTAGTTGGTGACATAGCCTTGTGTCTATGATCATTTTAACAGTGATAAAAATGTTTTTGATGAGAAAAATGTTATTGAAATTGTGGGGTTTACCTTTTATAAGTAGGTTTACAGAAATAGCTACTCCTATGATAGTATTATTTTAGGATTTAATACTTAATTACTTAATTTAACTTTTCTGTTTAGAGAAACACTTTGTAAATGCCTATCAATAAGAAGGTCATAAGAAGGTTGCCCATTGTCATTGTTAGGGGTTAATATTATAAAACAAAACTCTACATTATTTATAGTTACTAAAAATCCCCACCTTTGAAACTTATGGGCGGCAGTTGTATCTCTACTACACATTCTATCCAATACTTCTGAAAAGTAATTTAGCTACATTGCATAGAGGCTATTCAGTTTGGTAAGTATTAGTTAGGGATCTGCAGAGCAAGACAACTAGTAGAATATATATTTGCAATGTAGTACACTGAAGTCAGAGGTACAGTCTTGACTTGGGGTCTTTAAATTTCCTAGACCCATTTTCTATTCCTCTCTCTTAATGCAGCTAAGCGTGAAGTAGTGGGAACTAGGTAGATGTTATGTATGTGATCAGAGTCCCTGGGTTAAAAAATGGGACCTTTTACATCTGCATATCCAGAAGTAAGTAATTATTGCCACGATTTCATGTGGTATTTAAAAGATAACAGACATAGAGCTATTTTAAAGGCTCACATGTCAGATAAATGTTGACCTGAGAATCAAAATTGGCAGCAAAAATGGAAATGAGTTTCCTAAGAAAATCAGTGTATAAAATATTTCCCCTTGACATATGGTCTTTGTGTTAAAAAAAAAAAAGTATTTTTTTTTTTAAATCTCAGAAATAAATTATGTATAGTTAAACATCTGCCAAGTCAACCAGCCTTTAAAAAGGCTGACACTAAAGGATGACATTTCTACTGTTTAAAACTTCGCCCTGGTAAAAACTGAAAGGGGAGAATTGAATTGCATCTTTGCATTTTATTTGCCTAAAGTGATTTTAATGACTAATTTGGTGTAGAATGGAGAGCTAGCAGTAACGTTCCATGTGTTTCTTATTAGAGCTGGATTACTCTAAAAAATAAAATAACCCTCCCCGCCTTTTTCCTGCCCTTAATGAAATGTCAGGAGGTGAGCTATTTAGCAGCACATTAAGCAGAGTAGTAACTACAAAGTTTCTCAAGAAAAGTGAAAAACACTGATTTGAAGAAAAAAAAAAAAAAGAAGAAGAAAATGTTACATGCACCTGGCCTAAGAAGATTACCAGTAGCCCAAAGCTAAATATTTGGCTTTTTAATTTTCAGTTAGAGTGAAAAAGAAAATGTATAACTTTTTAAAAGGGCTTTATGCTTAGTGATTAGTCAAATGGCCACTGTCCCATACTCCAGAGCATGGATTCTAAAGGCAATTTATCCTGCATACCAAAGTTCATACAATGGTAGAAGCTGCTAGGGGCTTTATATTTAACAAAATTCTGATGCTGAATTTGGGTCATTTCAGGAAAAAAAAAAGTCATCATTGATGCATCTATCATTTGTGTTCTGGAAGGCAACAGAATCTATCCGGACAATTCAAATTGACTTCCAAATGAAGGGGTACTCACTTAGAGAGGTATGGGCAGTAATAAGGGATTCTGTGTGTGTGTGTGTGTGTGTGTGTGTGTAAAAGTAGGAGGAGAGAGAGAGAGAGAGAGAGAGAGAGAGAGGAGAGTGAGAGGGACCATTCCACCTGGTTGCCCAGGCTGGAGTGCAATGCAGCCCCTCAGGAGGTCTGGAAGGGAGGGGCCCAAGGAATCCCCGAAGGGGTATAGAGGCAAACTAGTGATGTACAAAGGAGAGAAAAAAAACTCTTGGGATAAAAAGGGAGGGACACAGACTTGTGAGGAGCTGGATCTAGGAAGAGGATGGTTTGATAGAGCTATAGAGAAACAACTGGAGGAGTACTCTCAAAATATATGGGGCACCTTGAATCAAGAGGGAACAAGGAAGAATCTCTCTCAAACTTTTTCCGGCACTGCATCCTGCCTATATCCCCTGTTGGCCAAACTAGGAGGGCTTATAAAACAAAATTAACAAGGTTTTACGAAGCAACTCTGTCACAACAAAAGTTTGATTTTAGGAGTCACGGGTACCTGTGGGGTAAATCACTCCTTACCATGGCTAATCCCTTGCTCACTGAATGTCTTGTAGAAAGTAATGGAACAAGATGTGAGAAGAGATGCACAAAATTGACTGTTGCAAGCTAGTGAGTTGGCTACAGCACATCACTGGTTAGATGTAAACAAAAGCCAGCCTCCAAGAAGTCCAGAGGATGCATTATGCAGCAGATTTAGAGCAAGACAAAGACTGATGGAGAATGCAATGAAGGGGGGTGTGGCAGTTATCAAACAAGGTAACTACAAAATTGACAGGCTCCATGACTTGCCCAGAATTTTTCCATAGTTGATCCAGCTAGGACTGAAAGCTAATACAAATACAAATGAAAGTTTCTCTCCTACACTGATCTACCTCTTTAATGTCTAACTAGGAAAATAGAGTTCTATTATATACTTAGCCACCAATTTCATAAGAAAAAACTTTTGATCCAATCCAAATAAAGCTAAGATTCAGAGACGAAAAGTTATTTAGTTCGAAGTTTAGCTTCTGGATAGGTTTGCAAAGGGAAAATACATATTAGGCTTAGAAACTCAGCTTTTTGATTTTTGACTTTTTAAAATGGAGAGGGGCAGTTAAGAAAGGTTTCAGTAAAATTCAGTGATAGAAGAAAGAATTGCTGTTCTACTTCTAAAAATTTGTTCAGAGAGCAACAAAAAAACTCAGTCTTTTACAAGTTACCTCCTTGACAAGACTTTTTGAATCATCCAAATGGTAGAAGTTATAGTTAAGGTCTACAGATCTTTTTAAACTTGAGTGGATGTAGTTGAATAATCTGGCTGCAAAATATAATTTATTTCTATGAAATTATAATCACAAATTAAAGTATTTTCATTAAAAGTCTATTAGATATTAGGCACTTTTATTTGTAATATATATTGAGAGGTTAATATGGAACTTTCTGTCTCAGATTTGATTGAGGATGCAAAATGCCATGAAGAAACCAATTTGAGACATGTCCTCTCAAGTTGCAAATGAAAGATTTATGAGATTTTTTTAGGTGTCTTAAATTTTGCTTTTAGACCCTTATTCTAGTTCCTAATCAGGAGTTGAGTTTGAGAATTTGAGACAGATTAGTTTTTTAAAGTATTGTAAATTTATATCTCCTTTGCAGAAAGGGCTTTCCTCTCACCTCAATCTAGGTTAGAGGCATTTTAAGGGAGCTCTACTGAGAATTTCCTGTAAATTTCTTGGCATTTGGGGTAAGTGGGATCTGCTAATGATGGTAATCAAGAGATGTGTCTTAAGAGGACACAAACAAATGGAAGAACATACCATGCTCATGGATAGGAAGAATCAATATCATGAAAATGGCCATACTGCCCAAGGTAATTTACAGATTCAATGCCATCCCCATCAAGCTACCAATGAGTTTCTTCACAGAATTGGAAAAAACTGCTTTAAAGTTCATATGGAACCAAAAAAGAGCCC